>NW_027193614.1:0-73293 GCF_032444005.1 Ranitomeya imitator
TCATTCGAAAATGACTTCTCCTATGCATTTTTGTAGCCTTGTAGCATTTTGGTAGTAAAGTGCACTATGATGAAAAAGTGTGTAGATATGTTTTCAGGTTATTCTCCTATACTAATATGAGCCCACATGCATCACCGGTTTGCCACATTGATTTAGGCCCTATGACTGACAAGAAAACCACCAAAAATTTAACCAGTCATCGTTCTCACACACTGAGGACCAGTCATTCGAAATGACTTCTCCATGCATTTTATGCATTGGTAGTAAAGCACTATGATGAAAAGTGTGATATGTTTTCAGGTATCTCCTATACTAATAGAGCCACATGCTCACCGGTTTGCCACATGATGTAGGCCTATGGACTGAACAAGAAACCACCAAAAATTTTAACCAGTCATCGTTCTCACAACACTGAGGACCAGTCATTCGAAATGACTTCTCCATGCATTTTATGCATTGGTAAAAGCACTATGATGAAAAGTGTGATATGTTTTCAGGTATCTCCTATACTAATAGAGCCACATGCTCACCGGTTTGCCACATGATGTAGGCCTATGGACTGAACAAGAAACCACCAAAAATTTTAACCAGTCATCGTTCTCACAACACTGAGGACCAGTCATTCGAAATGACTTCTCCATGCATTTTATGCATTGGTAAAAGCACTATGATGAAAAGTGTGATATGTTTTCAGGTATCTCCTATACTAATAGAGCCACATGCTCACCGGTTTGCCACATGATGTAGGCCTATGGACTGAACAAGAAACCACCAAAAATTTTAACCAGTCATCGTTCTCACAACACTGAGGACCAGTCATTCGAAATGACTTCTCCATGCATTTTATGCATTGGTAAAAGCACTATGATGAAAAGTGTGATATGTTTTCAGGTATCTCCTATACTAATAGAGCCACATGCTCACCGGTTTGCCACATGATGTAGGCCTATGGACTGAACAAGAAACCACCAAAAATTTTAACCAGTCATCGTTCTCACAACACTGAGGACCAGTCATTCGAAATGACTTCTCCATGCATTTTATGCATTGGTAAAAGCACTATGATGAAAAGTGTGATATGTTTTCAGGTATCTCCTATACTAATAGAGCCACATGCTCACCGGTTTGCCACATGATGTAGGCCTATGGACTGAACAAGAAACCACCAAAAATTTTAACCAGTCATCGTTCTCACAACACTGAGGACCAGTCATTCGAAATGACTTCTCCATGCATTTTATGCATTGGTAAAAGCACTATGATGAAAAGTGTGATATGTTTTCAGGTATCTCCTATACTAATAGAGCCACATGCTCACCGGTTTGCCACATGATGTAGGCCTATGGACTGAACAAGAAACCACCAAAAATTTTAACCAGTCATCGTTCTCACAACACTGAGGACCAGTCATTCGAAATGACTTCTCCATGCATTTTATGCATTGGTAAAAGCACTATGATGAAAAGTGTGATATGTTTTCAGGTATCTCCTATACTAATAGAGCCACATGCTCACCGGTTTGCCACATGATGTAGGCCTATGGACTGAACAAGAAACCACCAAAAATTTTAACCAGTCATCGTTCTCACAACACTGAGGACCAGTCATTCGAAATGACTTCTCCATGCATTTTATGCATTGGTAAAAGCACTATGATGAAAAGTGTGATATGTTTTCAGGTATCTCCTATACTAATAGAGCCACATGCTCACCGGTTTGCCACATGATGTAGGCCTATGGACTGAACAAGAAACCACCAAAAATTTTAACCAGTCATCGTTCTCACAACACTGAGGACCAGTCATTCGAAATGACTTCTCCATGCATTTTATGCATTGGTAAAAGCACTATGATGAAAAGTGTGATATGTTTTCAGGTATCTCCTATACTAATAGAGCCACATGCTCACCGGTTTGCCACATGATGTAGGCCTATGGACTGAACAAGAAACCACCAAAAATTTTAACCAGTCATCGTTCTCACAACACTGAGGACCAGTCATTCGAAATGACTTCTCCATGCATTTTATGCATTGGTAAAAGCACTATGATGAAAAGTGTGATATGTTTTCAGGTATCTCCTATACTAATAGAGCCACATGCTCACCGGTTTGCCACATGATGTAGGCCTATGGACTGAACAAGAAACCACCAAAAATTTTAACCAGTCATCGTTCTCACAACACTGAGGACCAGTCATTCGAAATGACTTCTCCATGCATTTTATGCATTGGTAAAAGCACTATGATGAAAAGTGTGATATGTTTTCAGGTATCTCCTATACTAATAGAGCCACATGCTCACCGGTTTGCCACATGATGTAGGCCTATGGACTGAACAAGAAACCACCAAAAATTTTAACCAGTCATCGTTCTCACAACACTGAGGACCAGTCATTCGAAATGACTTCTCCATGCATTTTATGCATTGGTAAAAGCACTATGATGAAAAGTGTGATATGTTTTCAGGTATCTCCTATACTAATAGAGCCACATGCTCACCGGTTTGCCACATGATGTAGGCCTATGGACTGAACAAGAAACCACCAAAAATTTTAACCAGTCATCGTTCTCACAACACTGAGGACCAGTCATTCGAAATGACTTCTCCATGCATTTTATGCATTGGTAAAAGCACTATGATGAAAAGTGTGATATGTTTTCAGGTATCTCCTATACTAATAGAGCCACATGCTCACCGGTTTGCCACATGATGTAGGCCTATGGACTGAACAAGAAACCACCAAAAATTTTAACCAGTCATCGTTCTCACAACACTGAGGACCAGTCATTCGAAATGACTTCTCCATGCATTTTATGCATTGGTAAAAGCACTATGATGAAAAGTGTGATATGTTTTCAGGTATCTCCTATACTAATAGAGCCACATGCTCACCGGTTTGCCACATGATGTAGGCCTATGGACTGAACAAGAAACCACCAAAAATTTTAACCAGTCATCGTTCTCACAACACTGAGGACCAGTCATTCGAAATGACTTCTCCATGCATTTTATGCATTGGTAAAAGCACTATGATGAAAAGTGTGATATGTTTTCAGGTATCTCCTATACTAATAGAGCCACATGCTCACCGGTTTGCCACATGATGTAGGCCTATGGACTGAACAAGAAACCACCAAAAATTTTAACCAGTCATCGTTCTCACAACACTGAGGACCAGTCATTCGAAATGACTTCTCCATGCATTTTATGCATTGGTAAAAGCACTATGATGAAAAGTGTGATATGTTTTCAGGTATCTCCTATACTAATAGAGCCACATGCTCACCGGTTTGCCACATGATGTAGGCCTATGGACTGAACAAGAAACCACCAAAAATTTTAACCAGTCATCGTTCTCACAACACTGAGGACCAGTCATTCGAAATGACTTCTCCATGCATTTTATGCATTGGTAAAAGCACTATGATGAAAAGTGTGATATGTTTTCAGGTATCTCCTATACTAATAGAGCCACATGCTCACCGGTTTGCCACATGATGTAGGCCTATGGACTGAACAAGAAACCACCAAAAATTTTAACCAGTCATCGTTCTCACAACACTGAGGACCAGTCATTCGAAATGACTTCTCCATGCATTTTATGCATTGGTAAAAGCACTATGATGAAAAGTGTGATATGTTTTCAGGTATCTCCTATACTAATAGAGCCACATGCTCACCGGTTTGCCACATGATGTAGGCCTATGGACTGAACAAGAAACCACCAAAAATTTTAACCAGTCATCGTTCTCACAACACTGAGGACCAGTCATTCGAAATGACTTCTCCATGCATTTTATGCATTGGTAAAAGCACTATGATGAAAAGTGTGATATGTTTTCAGGTATCTCCTATACTAATAGAGCCACATGCTCACCGGTTTGCCACATGATGTAGGCCTATGGACTGAACAAGAAACCACCAAAAATTTTAACCAGTCATCGTTCTCACAACACTGAGGACCAGTCATTCGAAATGACTTCTCCATGCATTTTATGCATTGGTAAAAGCACTATGATGAAAAGTGTGATATGTTTTCAGGTATCTCCTATACTAATAGAGCCACATGCTCACCGGTTTGCCACATGATGTAGGCCTATGGACTGAACAAGAAACCACCAAAAATTTTAACCAGTCATCGTTCTCACAACACTGAGGACCAGTCATTCGAAATGACTTCTCCATGCATTTTATGCATTGGTAAAAGCACTATGATGAAAAGTGTGATATGTTTTCAGGTATCTCCTATACTAATAGAGCCACATGCTCACCGGTTTGCCACATGATGTAGGCCTATGGACTGAACAAGAAACCACCAAAAATTTTAACCAGTCATCGTTCTCACAACACTGAGGACCAGTCATTCGAAATGACTTCTCCATGCATTTTATGCATTGGTAAAAGCACTATGATGAAAAGTGTGATATGTTTTCAGGTATCTCCTATACTAATAGAGCCACATGCTCACCGGTTTGCCACATGATGTAGGCCTATGGACTGAACAAGAAACCACCAAAAATTTTAACCAGTCATCGTTCTCACAACACTGAGGACCAGTCATTCGAAATGACTTCTCCATGCATTTTATGCATTGGTAAAAGCACTATGATGAAAAGTGTGATATGTTTTCAGGTATCTCCTATACTAATAGAGCCACATGCTCACCGGTTTGCCACATGATGTAGGCCTATGGACTGAACAAGAAACCACCAAAAATTTTAACCAGTCATCGTTCTCACAACACTGAGGACCAGTCATTCGAAATGACTTCTCCATGCATTTTATGCATTGGTAAAAGCACTATGATGAAAAGTGTGATATGTTTTCAGGTATCTCCTATACTAATAGAGCCACATGCTCACCGGTTTGCCACATGATGTAGGCCTATGGACTGAACAAGAAACCACCAAAAATTTTAACCAGTCATCGTTCTCACAACACTGAGGACCAGTCATTCGAAATGACTTCTCCATGCATTTTATGCATTGGTAAAAGCACTATGATGAAAAGTGTGATATGTTTTCAGGTATCTCCTATACTAATAGAGCCACACTATACTAATAGAGCCACATGCTCACCGGTTTGCCACATGATGTAGGCCTATGGACTGAACAAGAAACCACCAAAAATTTTAACCAGTCATCGTTCTCACAACACTGAGGACCAGTCATTCGAAATGACTTCTCCATGCATTTTATGCATTGGTAAAAGCACTATGATGAAAAGTGTGATATGTTTTCAGGTATCTCCTATACTAATAGAGCCACATGTCACTACCGGTTTGCCACATGATGTAGGCCTATGGACTGAACAAGAAACCACCAAAAATTTTAACCAGTCATCGTTCTCACAACACTGAGGACCAGTCATTCGAAATGACTTCTCCATGCATTTTATGCATTGGTAAAAGCACTATGATGAAAAGTGTGATATGTTTTCAGGTATCTCCTATACTAATAGAGCCACATGCTCACCGGTTTGCCACATGATGTAGGCCTATGGACTGAACAAGAAACCACCAAAAATTTTAACCAGTCATCGTTCTCACAACACTGAGGACCAGTCATTCGAAATGACTTCTCCATGCATTTTATGCATTGGTAAAAGCACTATGATGAAAAGTGTGATATGTTTTCAGGTATCTCCTATACTAATAGAGCCACATGCTCACCGGTTTGCCACATGATGTAGGCCTATGGACTGAACAAGAAACCACCAAAAATTTTAACCAGTCATCGTTCTCACAACACTGAGGACCAGTCATTCGAAATGACTTCTCCATGCATTTTATGCATTGGTAAAAGCACTATGATGAAAAGTGTGATATGTTTTCAGGTATCTCCTATACTAATAGAGCCACATGCTCACCGGTTTGCCACATGATGTAGGCCTATGGACTGAACAAGAAACCACCAAAAATTTTAACCAGTCATCGTTCTCACAACACTGAGGACCAGTCATTCGAAATGACTTCTCCATGCATTTTATGCATTGGTAAAAGCACTATGATGAAAAGTGTGATATGTTTTCAGGTATCTCCTATACTAATAGAGCCACATGCTCACCGGTTTGCCACATGATGTAGGCCTATGGACTGAACAAGAAACCACCAAAAATTTTAACCAGTCATCGTTCTCACAACACTGAGGACCAGTCATTCGAAATGACTTCTCCATGCATTTTATGCATTGGTAAAAGCACTATGATGAAAAGTGTGATATGTTTTCAGGTATCTCCTATACTAATAGAGCCACATGCTCACCGGTTTGCCACATGATGTAGGCCTATGGACTGAACAAGAAACCACCAAAAATTTTAACCAGTCATCGTTCTCACAACACTGAGGACCAGTCATTCGAAATGACTTCTCCATGCATTTTATGCATTGGTAAAAGCACTATGATGAAAAGTGTGATATGTTTTCAGGTATCTCCTATACTAATAGAGCCACATGCTCACCGGTTTGCCACATGATGTAGGCCTATGGACTGAACAAGAAACCACCAAAAATTTTAACCAGTCATCGTTCTCACAACACTGAGGACCAGTCATTCGAAATGACTTCTCCATGCATTTTATGCATTGGTAAAAGCACTATGATGAAAAGTGTGATATGTTTTCAGGTATCTCCTATACTAATAGAGCCACATGCTCACCGGTTTGCCACATGATGTAGGCCTATGGACTGAACAAGAAACCACCAAAAATTTTAACCAGTCATCGTTCTCACAACACTGAGGACCAGTCATTCGAAATGACTTCTCCATGCATTTTATGCATTGGTAAAAGCACTATGATGAAAAGTGTGATATGTTTTCAGGTATCTCCTATACTAATAGAGCCACATGCTCACCGGTTTGCCACATGATGTAGGCCTATGGACTGAACAAGAAACCACCAAAAATTTTAACCAGTCATCGTTCTCACAACACTGAGGACCAGTCATTCGAAATGACTTCTCCATGCATTTTATGCATTGGTAAAAGCACTATGATGAAAAGTGTGATATGTTTTCAGGTATCTCCTATACTAATAGAGCCACATGCTCACCGGTTTGCCACATGATGTAGGCCTATGGACTGAACAAGAAACCACCAAAAATTTTAACCAGTCATCGTTCTCACAACACTGAGGACCAGTCATTCGAAATGACTTCTCCATGCATTTTATGCATTGGTAAAAGCACTATGATGAAAAGTGTGATATGTTTTCAGGTATCTCCTATACTAATAGAGCCACATGCTCACCGGTTTGCCACATGATGTAGGCCTATGGACTGAACAAGAAACCACCAAAAATTTTAACCAGTCATCGTTCTCACAACACTGAGGACCAGTCATTCGAAATGACTTCTCCATGCATTTTATGCATTGGTAAAAGCACTATGATGAAAAGTGTGATATGTTTTCAGGTATCTCCTATACTAATAGAGCCACATGCTCACCGGTTTGCCACATGATGTAGGCCTATGGACTGAACAAGAAACCACCAAAAATTTTAACCAGTCATCGTTCTCACAACACTGAGGACCAGTCATTCGAAATGACTTCTCCATGCATTTTATGCATTGGTAAAAGCACTATGATGAAAAGTGTGATATGTTTTCAGGTATCTCCTATACTAATAGAGCCACATGCTCACCGGTTTGCCACATGATGTAGGCCTATGGACTGAACAAGAAACCACCAAAAATTTTAACCAGTCATCGTTCTCACAACACTGAGGACCAGTCATTCGAAATGACTTCTCCATGCATTTTATGCATTGGTAAAAGCACTATGATGAAAAGTGTGATATGTTTTCAGGTATCTCCTATACTAATAGAGCCACATGCTCACCGGTTTGCCACATGATGTAGGCCTATGGACTGAACAAGAAACCACCAAAAATTTTAACCAGTCATCGTTCTCACAACACTGAGGACCAGTCATTCGAAATGACTTCTCCATGCATTTTATGCATTGGTAAAAGCACTATGATGAAAAGTGTGATATGTTTTCAGGTATCTCCTATACTAATAGAGCCACATGCTCACCGGTTTGCCACATGATGTAGGCCTATGGACTGAACAAGAAACCACCAAAAATTTTAACCAGTCATCGTTCTCACAACACTGAGGACCAGTCATTCGAAATGACTTCTCCATGCATTTTATGCATTGGTAAAAGCACTATGATGAAAAGTGTGATATGTTTTCAGGTATCTCCTATACTAATAGAGCCACATGCTCACCGGTTTGCCACATGATGTAGGCCTATGGACTGAACAAGAAACCACCAAAAATTTTAACCAGTCATCGTTCTCACAACACTGAGGACCAGTCATTCGAAATGACTTCTCCATGCATTTTATGCATTGGTAAAAGCACTATGATGAAAAGTGTGATATGTTTTCAGGTATCTCCTATACTAATAGAGCCACATGCTCACCGGTTTGCCACATGATGTAGGCCTATGGACTGAACAAGAAACCACCAAAAATTTTAACCAGTCATCGTTCTCACAACACTGAGGACCAGTCATTCGAAATGACTTCTCCATGCATTTTATGCATTGGTAAAAGCACTATGATGAAAAGTGTGATATGTTTTCAGGTATCTCCTATACTAATAGAGCCACATGCTCACCGGTTTGCCACATGATGTAGGCCTATGGACTGAACAAGAAACCACCAAAAATTTTAACCAGTCATCGTTCTCACAACACTGAGGACCAGTCATTCGAAATGACTTCTCCATGCATTTTATGCATTGGTAAAAGCACTATGATGAAAAGTGTGATATGTTTTCAGGTATCTCCTATACTAATAGAGCCACATGCTCACCGGTTTGCCACATGATGTAGGCCTATGGACTGAACAAGAAACCACCAAAAATTTTAACCAGTCATCGTTCTCACAACACTGAGGACCAGTCATTCGAAATGACTTCTCCATGCATTTTATGCATTGGTAAAAGCACTATGATGAAAAGTGTGATATGTTTTCAGGTATCTCCTATACTAATAGAGCCACATGCTCACCGGTTTGCCACATGATGTAGGCCTATGGACTGAACAAGAAACCACCAAAAATTTTAACCAGTCATCGTTCTCACAACACTGAGGACCAGTCATTCGAAATGACTTCTCCATGCATTTTATGCATTGGTAAAAGCACTATGATGAAAAGTGTGATATGTTTTCAGGTATCTCCTATACTAATAGAGCCACATGCTCACCGGTTTGCCACATGATGTAGGCCTATGGACTGAACAAGAAACCACCAAAAATTTTAACCAGTCATCGTTCTCACAACACTGAGGACCAGTCATTCGAAATGACTTCTCCATGCATTTTATGCATTGGTAAAAGCACTATGATGAAAAGTGTGATATGTTTTCAGGTATCTCCTATACTAATAGAGCCACATGCTCACCGGTTTGCCACATGATGTAGGCCTATGGACTGAACAAGAAACCACCAAAAATTTTAACCAGTCATCGTTCTCACAACACTGAGGACCAGTCATTCGAAATGACTTCTCCATGCATTTTATGCATTGGTAAAAGCACTATGATGAAAAGTGTGATATGTTTTCAGGTATCTCCTATACTAATAGAGCCACATGCTCACCGGTTTGCCACATGATGTAGGCCTATGGACTGAACAAGAAACCACCAAAAATTTTAACCAGTCATCGTTCTCACAACACTGAGGACCAGTCATTCGAAATGACTTCTCCATGCATTTTATGCATTGGTAAAAGCACTATGATGAAAAGTGTGATATGTTTTCAGGTATCTCCTATACTAATAGAGCCACATGCTCACCGGTTTGCCACATGATGTAGGCCTATGGACTGAACAAGAAACCACCAAAAATTTTAACCAGTCATCGTTCTCACAACACTGAGGACCAGTCATTCGAAATGACTTCTCCATGCATTTTATGCATTGGTAAAAGCACTATGATGAAAAGTGTGATATGTTTTCAGGTATCTCCTATACTAATAGAGCCACATGCTCACCGGTTTGCCACATGATGTAGGCCTATGGACTGAACAAGAAACCACCAAAAATTTTAACCAGTCATCGTTCTCACAACACTGAGGACCAGTCATTCGAAATGACTTCTCCATGCATTTTATGCATTGGTAAAAGCACTATGATGAAAAGTGTGATATGTTTTCAGGTATCTCCTATACTAATAGAGCCACATGCTCACCGGTTTGCCACATGATGTAGGCCTATGGACTGAACAAGAAACCACCAAAAATTTTAACCAGTCATCGTTCTCACAACACTGAGGACCAGTCATTCGAAATGACTTCTCCATGCATTTTATGCATTGGTAAAAGCACTATGATGAAAAGTGTGATATGTTTTCAGGTATCTCCTATACTAATAGAGCCACATGCTCACCGGTTTGCCACATGATGTAGGCCTATGGACTGAACAAGAAACCACCAAAAATTTTAACCAGTCATCGTTCTCACAACACTGAGGACCAGTCATTCGAAATGACTTCTCCATGCATTTTATGCATTGGTAAAAGCACTATGATGAAAAGTGTGATATGTTTTCAGGTATCTCCTATACTAATAGAGCCACATGCTCACCGGTTTGCCACATGATGTAGGCCTATGGACTGAACAAGAAACCACCAAAAATTTTAACCAGTCATCGTTCTCACAACACTGAGGACCAGTCATTCGAAATGACTTCTCCATGCATTTTATGCATTGGTAAAAGCACTATGATGAAAAGTGTGATATGTTTTCAGGTATCTCCTATACTAATAGAGCCACATGCTCACCGGTTTGCCACATGATGTAGGCCTATGGACTGAACAAGAAACCACCAAAAATTTTAACCAGTCATCGTTCTCACAACACTGAGGACCAGTCATTCGAAATGACTTCTCCATGCATTTTATGCATTGGTAAAAGCACTATGATGAAAAGTGTGATATGTTTTCAGGTATCTCCTATACTAATAGAGCCACATGCTCACCGGTTTGCCACATGATGTAGGCCTATGGACTGAACAAGAAACCACCAAAAATTTTAACCAGTCATCGTTCTCACAACACTGAGGACCAGTCATTCGAAATGACTTCTCCATGCATTTTATGCATTGGTAAAAGCACTATGATGAAAAGTGTGATATGTTTTCAGGTATCTCCTATACTAATAGAGCCACATGCTCACCGGTTTGCCACATGATGTAGGCCTATGGACTGAACAAGAAACCACCAAAAATTTTAACCAGTCATCGTTCTCACAACACTGAGGACCAGTCATTCGAAATGACTTCTCCATGCATTTTATGCATTGGTAAAAGCACTATGATGAAAAGTGTGATATGTTTTCAGGTATCTCCTATACTAATAGAGCCACATGCTCACCGGTTTGCCACATGATGTAGGCCTATGGACTGAACAAGAAACCACCAAAAATTTTAACCAGTCATCGTTCTCACAACACTGAGGACCAGTCATTCGAAATGACTTCTCCATGCATTTTATGCATTGGTAAAAGCACTATGATGAAAAGTGTGATATGTTTTCAGGTATCTCCTATACTAATAGAGCCACATGCTCACCGGTTTGCCACATGATGTAGGCCTATGGACTGAACAAGAAACCACCAAAAATTTTAACCAGTCATCGTTCTCACAACACTGAGGACCAGTCATTCGAAATGACTTCTCCATGCATTTTATGCATTGGTAAAAGCACTATGATGAAAAGTGTGATATGTTTTCAGGTATCTCCTATACTAATAGAGCCACATGCTCACCGGTTTGCCACATGATGTAGGCCTATGGACTGAACAAGAAACCACCAAAAATTTTAACCAGTCATCGTTCTCACAACACTGAGGACCAGTCATTCGAAATGACTTCTCCATGCATTTTATGCATTGGTAAAAGCACTATGATGAAAAGTGTGATATGTTTTCAGGTATCTCCTATACTAATAGAGCCACATGCTCACCGGTTTGCCACATGATGTAGGCCTATGGACTGAACAAGAAACCACCAAAAATTTTAACCAGTCATCGTTCTCACAACACTGAGGACCAGTCATTCGAAATGACTTCTCCATGCATTTTATGCATTGGTAAAAGCACTATGATGAAAAGTGTGATATGTTTTCAGGTATCTCCTATACTAATAGAGCCACATGCTCACCGGTTTGCCACATGATGTAGGCCTATGGACTGAACAAGAAACCACCAAAAATTTTAACCAGTCATCGTTCTCACAACACTGAGGACCAGTCATTCGAAATGACTTCTCCATGCATTTTATGCATTGGTAAAAGCACTATGATGAAAAGTGTGATATGTTTTCAGGTATCTCCTATACTAATAGAGCCACATGCTCACCGGTTTGCCACATGATGTAGGCCTATGGACTGAACAAGAAACCACCAAAAATTTTAACCAGTCATCGTTCTCACAACACTGAGGACCAGTCATTCGAAATGACTTCTCCATGCATTTTATGCATTGGTAAAAGCACTATGATGAAAAGTGTGATATGTTTTCAGGTATCTCCTATACTAATAGAGCCACATGCTCACCGGTTTGCCACATGATGTAGGCCTATGGACTGAACAAGAAACCACCAAAAATTTTAACCAGTCATCGTTCTCACAACACTGAGGACCAGTCATTCGAAATGACTTCTCCATGCATTTTATGCATTGGTAAAAGCACTATGATGAAAAGTGTGATATGTTTTCAGGTATCTCCTATACTAATAGAGCCACATGCTCACCGGTTTGCCACATGATGTAGGCCTATGGACTGAACAAGAAACCACCAAAAATTTTAACCAGTCATCGTTCTCACAACACTGAGGACCAGTCATTCGAAATGACTTCTCCATGCATTTTATGCATTGGTAAAAGCACTATGATGAAAAGTGTGATATGTTTTCAGGTATCTCCTATACTAATAGAGCCACATGCTCACCGGTTTGCCACATGATGTAGGCCTATGGACTGAACAAGAAACCACCAAAAATTTTAACCAGTCATCGTTCTCACAACACTGAGGACCAGTCATTCGAAATGACTTCTCCATGCATTTTATGCATTGGTAAAAGCACTATGATGAAAAGTGTGATATGTTTTCAGGTATCTCCTATACTAATAGAGCCACATGCTCACCGGTTTGCCACATGATGTAGGCCTATGGACTGAACAAGAAACCACCAAAAATTTTAACCAGTCATCGTTCTCACAACACTGAGGACCAGTCATTCGAAATGACTTCTCCATGCATTTTATGCATTGGTAAAAGCACTATGATGAAAAGTGTGATATGTTTTCAGGTATCTCCTATACTAATAGAGCCACATGCTCACCGGTTTGCCACATGATGTAGGCCTATGGACTGAACAAGAAACCACCAAAAATTTTAACCAGTCATCGTTCTCACAACACTGAGGACCAGTCATTCGAAATGACTTCTCCATGCATTTTATGCATTGGTAAAAGCACTATGATGAAAAGTGTGATATGTTTTCAGGTATCTCCTATACTAATAGAGCCACATGCTCACCGGTTTGCCACATGATGTAGGCCTATGGACTGAACAAGAAACCACCAAAAATTTTAACCAGTCATCGTTCTCACAACACTGAGGACCAGTCATTCGAAATGACTTCTCCATGCATTTTATGCATTGGTAAAAGCACTATGATGAAAAGTGTGATATGTTTTCAGGTATCTCCTATACTAATAGAGCCACATGCTCACCGGTTTGCCACATGATGTAGGCCTATGGACTGAACAAGAAACCACCAAAAATTTTAACCAGTCATCGTTCTCACAACACTGAGGACCAGTCATTCGAAATGACTTCTCCATGCATTTTATGCATTGGTAAAAGCACTATGATGAAAAGTGTGATATGTTTTCAGGTATCTCCTATACTAATAGAGCCACATGCTCACCGGTTTGCCACATGATGTAGGCCTATGGACTGAACAAGAAACCACCAAAAATTTTAACCAGTCATCGTTCTCACAACACTGAGGACCAGTCATTCGAAATGACTTCTCCATGCATTTTATGCATTGGTAAAAGCACTATGATGAAAAGTGTGATATGTTTTCAGGTATCTCCTATACTAATAGAGCCACATGCTCACCGGTTTGCCACATGATGTAGGCCTATGGACTGAACAAGAAACCACCAAAAATTTTAACCAGTCATCGTTCTCACAACACTGAGGACCAGTCATTCGAAATGACTTCTCCATGCATTTTATGCATTGGTAAAAGCACTATGATGAAAAGTGTGATATGTTTTCAGGTATCTCCTATACTAATAGAGCCACATGCTCACCGGTTTGCCACATGATGTAGGCCTATGGACTGAACAAGAAACCACCAAAAATTTTAACCAGTCATCGTTCTCACAACACTGAGGACCAGTCATTCGAAATGACTTCTCCATGCATTTTATGCATTGGTAAAAGCACTATGATGAAAAGTGTGATATGTTTTCAGGTATCTCCTATACTAATAGAGCCACATGCTCACCGGTTTGCCACATGATGTAGGCCTATGGACTGAACAAGAAACCACCAAAAATTTTAACCAGTCATCGTTCTCACAACACTGAGGACCAGTCATTCGAAATGACTTCTCCATGCATTTTATGCATTGGTAAAAGCACTATGATGAAAAGTGTGATATGTTTTCAGGTATCTCCTATACTAATAGAGCCACATGCTCACCGGTTTGCCACATGATGTAGGCCTATGGACTGAACAAGAAACCACCAAAAATTTTAACCAGTCATCGTTCTCACAACACTGAGGACCAGTCATTCGAAATGACTTCTCCATGCATTTTATGCATTGGTAAAAGCACTATGATGAAAAGTGTGATATGTTTTCAGGTATCTCCTATACTAATAGAGCCACATGCTCACCGGTTTGCCACATGATGTAGGCCTATGGACTGAACAAGAAACCACCAAAAATTTTAACCAGTCATCGTTCTCACAACACTGAGGACCAGTCATTCGAAATGACTTCTCCATGCATTTTATGCATTGGTAAAAGCACTATGATGAAAAGTGTGATATGTTTTCAGGTATCTCCTATACTAATAGAGCCACATGCTCACCGGTTTGCCACATGATGTAGGCCTATGGACTGAACAAGAAACCACCAAAAATTTTAACCAGTCATCGTTCTCACAACACTGAGGACCAGTCATTCGAAATGACTTCTCCATGCATTTTATGCATTGGTAAAAGCACTATGATGAAAAGTGTGATATGTTTTCAGGTATCTCCTATACTAATAGAGCCACATGCTCACCGGTTTGCCACATGATGTAGGCCTATGGACTGAACAAGAAACCACCAAAAATTTTAACCAGTCATCGTTCTCACAACACTGAGGACCAGTCATTCGAAATGACTTCTCCATGCATTTTATGCATTGGTAAAAGCACTATGATGAAAAGTGTGATATGTTTTCAGGTATCTCCTATACTAATAGAGCCACATGCTCACCGGTTTGCCACATGATGTAGGCCTATGGACTGAACAAGAAACCACCAAAAATTTTAACCAGTCATCGTTCTCACAACACTGAGGACCAGTCATTCGAAATGACTTCTCCATGCATTTTATGCATTGGTAAAAGCACTATGATGAAAAGTGTGATATGTTTTCAGGTATCTCCTATACTAATAGAGCCACATGCTCACCGGTTTGCCACATGATGTAGGCCTATGGACTGAACAAGAAACCACCAAAAATTTTAACCAGTCATCGTTCTCACAACACTGAGGACCAGTCATTCGAAATGACTTCTCCATGCATTTTATGCATTGGTAAAAGCACTATGATGAAAAGTGTGATATGTTTTCAGGTATCTCCTATACTAATAGAGCCACATGCTCACCGGTTTGCCACATGATGTAGGCCTATGGACTGAACAAGAAACCACCAAAAATTTTAACCAGTCATCGTTCTCACAACACTGAGGACCAGTCATTCGAAATGACTTCTCCATGCATTTTATGCATTGGTAAAAGCACTATGATGAAAAGTGTGATATGTTTTCAGGTATCTCCTATACTAATAGAGCCACATGCTCACCGGTTTGCCACATGATGTAGGCCTATGGACTGAACAAGAAACCACCAAAAATTTTAACCAGTCATCGTTCTCACAACACTGAGGACCAGTCATTCGAAATGACTTCTCCATGCATTTTATGCATTGGTAAAAGCACTATGATGAAAAGTGTGATATGTTTTCAGGTATCTCCTATACTAATAGAGCCACATGCTCACCGGTTTGCCACATGATGTAGGCCTATGGACTGAACAAGAAACCACCAAAAATTTTAACCAGTCATCGTTCTCACAACACTGAGGACCAGTCATTCGAAATGACTTCTCCATGCATTTTATGCATTGGTAAAAGCACTATGATGAAAAGTGTGATATGTTTTCAGGTATCTCCTATACTAATAGAGCCACATGCTCACCGGTTTGCCACATGATGTAGGCCTATGGACTGAACAAGAAACCACCAAAAATTTTAACCAGTCATCGTTCTCACAACACTGAGGACCAGTCATTCGAAATGACTTCTCCATGCATTTTATGCATTGGTAAAAGCACTATGATGAAAAGTGTGATATGTTTTCAGGTATCTCCTATACTAATAGAGCCACATGCTCACCGGTTTGCCACATGATGTAGGCCTATGGACTGAACAAGAAACCACCAAAAATTTTAACCAGTCATCGTTCTCACAACACTGAGGACCAGTCATTCGAAATGACTTCTCCATGCATTTTATGCATTGGTAAAAGCACTATGATGAAAAGTGTGATATGTTTTCAGGTATCTCCTATACTAATAGAGCCACATGCTCACCGGTTTGCCACATGATGTAGGCCTATGGACTGAACAAGAAACCACCAAAAATTTTAACCAGTCATCGTTCTCACAACACTGAGGACCAGTCATTCGAAATGACTTCTCCATGCATTTTATGCATTGGTAAAAGCACTATGATGAAAAGTGTGATATGTTTTCAGGTATCTCCTATACTAATAGAGCCACATGCTCACCGGTTTGCCACATGATGTAGGCCTATGGACTGAACAAGAAACCACCAAAAATTTTAACCAGTCATCGTTCTCACAACACTGAGGACCAGTCATTCGAAATGACTTCTCCATGCATTTTATGCATTGGTAAAAGCACTATGATGAAAAGTGTGATATGTTTTCAGGTATCTCCTATACTAATAGAGCCACATGCTCACCGGTTTGCCACATGATGTAGGCCTATGGACTGAACAAGAAACCACCAAAAATTTTAACCAGTCATCGTTCTCACAACACTGAGGACCAGTCATTCGAAATGACTTCTCCATGCATTTTATGCATTGGTAAAAGCACTATGATGAAAAGTGTGATATGTTTTCAGGTATCTCCTATACTAATAGAGCCACATGCTCACCGGTTTGCCACATGATGTAGGCCTATGGACTGAACAAGAAACCACCAAAAATTTTAACCAGTCATCGTTCTCACAACACTGAGGACCAGTCATTCGAAATGACTTCTCCATGCATTTTATGCATTGGTAAAAGCACTATGATGAAAAGTGTGATATGTTTTCAGGTATCTCCTATACTAATAGAGCCACATGCTCACCGGTTTGCCACATGATGTAGGCCTATGGACTGAACAAGAAACCACCAAAAATTTTAACCAGTCATCGTTCTCACAACACTGAGGACCAGTCATTCGAAATGACTTCTCCATGCATTTTATGCATTGGTAAAAGCACTATGATGAAAAGTGTGATATGTTTTCAGGTATCTCCTATACTAATAGAGCCACATGCTCACCGGTTTGCCACATGATGTAGGCCTATGGACTGAACAAGAAACCACCAAAAATTTTAACCAGTCATCGTTCTCACAACACTGAGGACCAGTCATTCGAAATGACTTCTCCATGCATTTTATGCATTGGTAAAAGCACTATGATGAAAAGTGTGATATGTTTTCAGGTATCTCCTATACTAATAGAGCCACATGCTCACCGGTTTGCCACATGATGTAGGCCTATGGACTGAACAAGAAACCACCAAAAATTTTAACCAGTCATCGTTCTCACAACACTGAGGACCAGTCATTCGAAATGACTTCTCCATGCATTTTATGCATTGGTAAAAGCACTATGATGAAAAGTGTGATATGTTTTCAGGTATCTCCTATACTAATAGAGCCACATGCTCACCGGTTTGCCACATGATGTAGGCCTATGGACTGAACAAGAAACCACCAAAAATTTTAACCAGTCATCGTTCTCACAACACTGAGGACCAGTCATTCGAAATGACTTCTCCATGCATTTTATGCATTGGTAAAAGCACTATGATGAAAAGTGTGATATGTTTTCAGGTATCTCCTATACTAATAGAGCCACATGCTCACCGGTTTGCCACATGATGTAGGCCTATGGACTGAACAAGAAACCACCAAAAATTTTAACCAGTCATCGTTCTCACAACACTGAGGACCAGTCATTCGAAATGACTTCTCCATGCATTTTATGCATTGGTAAAAGCACTATGATGAAAAGTGTGATATGTTTTCAGGTATCTCCTATACTAATAGAGCCACATGCTCACCGGTTTGCCACATGATGTAGGCCTATGGACTGAACAAGAAACCACCAAAAATTTTAACCAGTCATCGTTCTCACAACACTGAGGACCAGTCATTCGAAATGACTTCTCCATGCATTTTATGCATTGGTAAAAGCACTATGATGAAAAGTGTGATATGTTTTCAGGTATCTCCTATACTAATAGAGCCACATGCTCACCGGTTTGCCACATGATGTAGGCCTATGGACTGAACAAGAAACCACCAAAAATTTTAACCAGTCATCGTTCTCACAACACTGAGGACCAGTCATTCGAAATGACTTCTCCATGCATTTTATGCATTGGTAAAAGCACTATGATGAAAAGTGTGATATGTTTTCAGGTATCTCCTATACTAATAGAGCCACATGCTCACCGGTTTGCCACATGATGTAGGCCTATGGACTGAACAAGAAACCACCAAAAATTTTAACCAGTCATCGTTCTCACAACACTGAGGACCAGTCATTCGAAATGACTTCTCCATGCATTTTATGCATTGGTAAAAGCACTATGATGAAAAGTGTGATATGTTTTCAGGTATCTCCTATACTAATAGAGCCACATGCTCACCGGTTTGCCACATGATGTAGGCCTATGGACTGAACAAGAAACCACCAAAAATTTTAACCAGTCATCGTTCTCACAACACTGAGGACCAGTCATTCGAAATGACTTCTCCATGCATTTTATGCATTGGTAAAAGCACTATGATGAAAAGTGTGATATGTTTTCAGGTATCTCCTATACTAATAGAGCCACATGCTCACCGGTTTGCCACATGATGTAGGCCTATGGACTGAACAAGAAACCACCAAAAATTTTAACCAGTCATCGTTCTCACAACACTGAGGACCAGTCATTCGAAATGACTTCTCCATGCATTTTATGCATTGGTAAAAGCACTATGATGAAAAGTGTGATATGTTTTCAGGTATCTCCTATACTAATAGAGCCACATGCTCACCGGTTTGCCACATGATGTAGGCCTATGGACTGAACAAGAAACCACCCAAAAATTTTAACCAGTCATCGTTCTCACAACACTGAGGACCAGTCATTCGAAATGACTTCTCCATGCATTTTATGCATTGGTAAAAGCACTATGATGAAAAGTGTGATATGTTTTCAGGTATCTCCTATACTAATAGAGCCACATGCTCACCGGTTTGCCACATGATGTAGGCCTATGGACTGAACAAGAAACCACCAAAAATTTTAACCAGTCATCGTTCTCACAACACTGAGGACCAGTCATTCGAAATGACTTCTCCATGCATTTTATGCATTGGTAAAAGCACTATGATGAAAAGTGTGATATGTTTTCAGGTATCTCCTATACTAATAGAGCCACATGCTCACCGGTTTGCCACATGATGTAGGCCTATGGACTGAACAAGAAACCACCAAAAATTTTAACCAGTCATCGTTCTCACAACACTGAGGACCAGTCATTCGAAATGACTTCTCCATGCATTTTATGCATTGGTAAAAGCACTATGATGAAAAGTGTGATATGTTTTCAGGTATCTCCTATACTAATAGAGCCACATGCTCACCGGTTTGCCACATGATGTAGGCCTATGGACTGAACAAGAAACCACCAAAAATTTTAACCAGTCATCGTTCTCACAACACTGAGGACCAGTCATTCGAAATGACTTCTCCATGCATTTTATGCATTGGTAAAAGCACTATGATGAAAAGTGTGATATGTTTTCAGGTATCTCCTATACTAATAGAGCCACATGCTCACCGGTTTGCCACATGATGTAGGCCTATGGACTGAACAAGAAACCACCAAAAATTTTAACCAGTCATCGTTCTCACAACACTGAGGACCAGTCATTCGAAATGACTTCTCCATGCATTTTATGCATTGGTAAAAGCACTATGATGAAAAGTGTGATATGTTTTCAGGTATCTCCTATACTAATAGGGCCACATGCTCACCGGTTTGCCACATGATGTAGGCCTATGGACTGAACAAGAAACCACAAAAATTTTAACCAGTCATCGTTCTCACAACACTGAGGACCAGTCATTCGAAATGACTTCTCCATGCATTTTATGCATTGGTAAAAGCACTATGATGAAAAGTGTGATATGTTTTCAGGTATCTCCTATACTAACTAGAGCCACATGCTCACCTGTTTGCCACATGATGTAGGCCTATGGACTGAACAAGAAACCACCAAAAATTTTAACCAGTCATCGTTCTCACAACACTGAGGACCAGTCATTCGAAATGACTTCTCCATGCATTTTATGCATTGGTAAAAGCACTATGATGAAAAGTGTGATATGTTTTCAGGTATCTCCTATACTAATAGAGCCACATGCTCACCGGTTTGCCACATGATGTAGGCCTATGGACTGAACAAGAAACCACCAAAAATTTTAACCAGTCATCGTTCTCACAACACTGAGGACCAGTCATTCGAAATGACTTCTCCATGCATTTTATGCATTGGTAAAAGCACTATGATGAAAAGTGTGATATGTTTTCAGGTATCTCCTATACTAATAGAGCCACATGCTCACCGGTTTGCCACATGATGTAGGCCTATGGACTGAACAAGAAACCACCAAAAATTTTAACCAGTCATCGTTCTCACAACACTGAGGACCAGTCATTCGAAATGACTTCTCCATGCATTTTATGCATTGGTAAAAGCACTATGATGAAAAGTGTGATATGTTTTCAGGTATCTCCTATACTAATAGAGCCACATGCTCACCGGTTTGCCACATGATGTAGGCCTATGGACTGAACAAGAAACCACCAAAAATTTTAACCAGTCATCGTTCTCACAACACTGAGGACCAGTCATTCGAAATGACTTCTCCATGCATTTTATGCATTGGTAAAAGCACTATGATGAAAAGTGTGATATGTTTTCAGGTATCTCCTATACTAATAGAGCCACATGCTCACCGGTTTGCCACATGATGTAGGCCTATGGACTGAACAAGAAACCACCAAAAATTTTAACCAGTCATCGTTCTCACAACACTGAGGACCAGTCATTCGAAATGACTTCTCCATGCATTTTATGCATTGGTAAAAGCACTATGATGAAAAGTGTGATATGTTTTCAGGTATCTCCTATACTAATAGAGCCACATGCTCACCGGTTTGCCACATGATGTAGGCCTATGGACTGAACAAGAAACCACCAAAAATTTTAACCAGTCATCGTTCTCACAACACTGAGGACCAGTCATTCGAAATGACTTCTCCATGCATTTTATGCATTGGTAAAAGCACTATGATGAAAAGTGTGATACGTTTTCAGGTATCTCCTATACTAATAGAGCCACATGCTCACCGGTTTGCCACATGATGTAGGCCTATGGACTGAACAAGAAACCACCAAAAATTTTAACCAGTCATCGTTCTCACGACACTGAGGACCAGTCATTCAAAATGACTTCTCCATGCATTTTATGCATTGGTAAAAGCACTATGATGAAAAGTGTGATATGTTTTCAGGTATCTCCTATACTAATAGAGCCACATGCTCACCGGTTTGCCACATGATGTAGGCCTATGGACTGAACAAGAAACCACCAAAAATTTTAACCAGTCATCGTTCTCACAACACTGAGGACCAGTCATTCGAAATGACTTCTCCATGCATTTTATGCATTGGTAAAAGCACTATGATGAAAAGTGTGATATGTTTTCAGGTATCTCCTATACTAATAGAGCCACATGCTCACCGGTTTGCCACATGATGTAGGCCTATGGACTGAACAAGAAACCACCAAAAATTTTAACCAGTCATCGTTCTCACAACACTGAGGACCAGTCATTCGAAATGACTTCTCCATGCATTTTATGCATTGGTAAAAGCACTATGATGAAAAGTGTGATATGTTTTCAGGTATCTCCTATACTAATAGAGCCACATGCTCACCGGTTTGCCACATGATGTAGGCCTATGGACTGAACAAGAAACCACCAAAAATTTTAACCAGTCATCGTTCTCACAACACTGAGGACCAGTCATTCGAAATGTCTTCTCCATGCATTTTATGCATTGGTAAAAGCACTATGATGAAAAGTGTGATATGTTTTCAGGTATCTCCTATACTAATAGAGCCACATGCTCACCGGTTTGCCACATGATGTAGGCCTATGGACTGAACAAGAAACCACCAAAAATTTTAACCAGTCATCGTTCTCACAACACTGAGGACCAGTCATTCGAAATGACTTCTCCATGCATTTTATGCATTGGTAAAAGCACTATGATGAAAAGTGTGATATGTTTTCAGGTATCTCCTATACTAATAGAGCCACATGCTCACCGGATAGCCACATGATGTAGGCCTATGGACTGAACAAGAAACCACCAAAAATTTTAACCAGTCATCGTTCTCACAACACTGAGGACCAGTCATTCGAAATGACTTCTCCATGCATTTTATGCATTGGTAAAAGCACTATGATGAAAAGTGTGATATGTTTTCAGGTATCTCCTATACTAATAGAGCCACATGCTCACCGGTTTGCCACATGATGTAGGCCTATGGACTGAACAAGAAACCACCAAAAATTTTAACCAGTCATCGTTCTCACAACACTGAGGACCAGTCATTCGAAATGACTTCTCCATGCATTTTATGTATTGGTAAAAGCACTATGATGAAAAGTGTGATATGTTTTCAGGTATCTCCTATACTAATAGAGCCACATGCTCACCGGTTTGCCACATGATGTAGGCCTATGGACTGAACAAGAAACCACCAAAAATTTTAACCAGTCATCATTCTCACAACACTGAGGACCAGTCATTCGAAATGACTTCTCCATGCATTTTATGCATTGGTAAAAGCACTATGATGAAAAGTGTGATATGTTTTCAGGTATCTCCTATACTAATAGAGCCACATGCTCACCGGTTTGCCACATGATGTAGGCCTATGGACTGAACAAGAAACCACCAAAAATTTTAACCAGTCATCGTTCTTACAACACTGAGGACCAGTCATTCGAAATGACTTCTCCATGCATTTTATGCATTGGTAAAAGCACTATGATGAAAAGTGTGATATGTTTTCAGGTATCTCCTATACTAATAGAGCCACATGCTCACCGGTTTGCCACATGATGTAGGCCTATGGACTGAACAAGAAACCACCAAAAATTTTAACCAGTCATCGTTCTCACAACACTGAGGACCAGTCATTCGAAATGACTTCTCCATGCATTTTATGCATTGGTAAAAGCACTATGATGAAAAGTGTGATATGTTTTCAGGTATCTCCTATACTAATAGAGCCACATGCTCACCGGTTTGCCACATGATGTAGGCCTATGGACTGAACAAGAAACCACCAAAAATTTTAACCAGTCATCGTTCTCACAACACTGAGGACCAGTCATTCGAAATGACTTCTCCATGCATTTTATGTATTGGTAAAAGCACTATGATGAAAAGTGTGATATGTTTTCAGGTATCTCCTATACTAATAGAGCCACATGCTCACCGGTTTGCCACATGATGTAGGCCTATGGACTGAACAAGAAACCACCAAAAATTTTAACCAGTCATCGTTCTCACAACACTGAGGACCAGTCATTCGAAATGACTTCTCCATGCATTTTATGAATTGGTAAAAGCACTATGATGAAAAGTGTGATATGTTTTCAGGTATCTCCTATACTAATAGAGCCACATGCTCACCGGTTTGCCACATGATGTAGGCCTATGGACTGAACAAGAAACCACCAAAAATTTTAACCAGTCATCGTTCTCACAACACTGAGGACCAGTCATTCGAAATGACTTCTCCATGCATTTTATGCATTGGTAAAAGCACTATGATGAAAAGTGTGATATGTTTTCAGGTATCTCCTATACTAATAGAGCCACATGCTCACCGGTTTGCCACATGATGTAGGCCTATGGACTGAACAAGAAAGCACCAAAAATTTTAACCAGTCATCGTTCTCACAACACTGAGGACCAGTCATTCGAAATGACTTCTCCATGCATTTTATGCATTGGTAAAAGCACTATGATGAAAAGTGTGATAAGTTTTCAGGTATCTCCTATACTAATAGAGCCACATGCTCACCGGTTTGCCACATGATGTAGGCCTATGGACTGAACAAGAAACCACCAAAAATTTTAACCAGTCATCGTTCTCACAACACTGAGGACCAGTCATTCGAAATGACTTCTCCATGCATTTTATGCATTGGTAAAAGCACTATGATGAAAAGTGTGATATGTTTTCAGGTATCTCCTATACTAATAGAGCCACATGCTCACCGGTTTGCCACATGATGTAGGCCTATGGACTGAACAAGAAACCACCAAAAATTTTAACCAGTCATCGTTCTCACAACACTGAGGACCAGTCATTCGAAATGACTTCTCCATGCATTTTATGCATTGGTAAAAGCACTATGATGAAAAGTGTGATATGTTTTCAGGTATCTCCTATACTAATAGAGCCACATGCTCACCGGTTTGCCACATGATGTAGGCCTATGGACTGAACAAGAAACCACCAAAAATTTTAACCAGTCATCGTTCTCACAACACTGAGGACCAGTCATTCGAAATGACTTCTCCATGCATTTTATGCATTGGTAAAAGCACTATGATGAAAAGTGTGATATGTTTTCAGGTATCTCCTATACTAATAGAGCCACATGCTCACCGGTTTGCCACATGATGTAGGCCTATGGACTGAACAAGAAACCACCAAAAATTTTAACCAGTCATCGTTCTCACAACACTGAGGACCAGTCATTCGAAATGACTTCTCCATGCATTTTATGCATTGGTAAAGCACTATGATGAAAAGTGTGATATGTTTTCAGGTATCTCCTATACTAATAGAGCCACATGCTCACCGGTTTGCCACATGATGTAGGCCTATGGACTGAACAAGAAACCACCAAAAATTTTAACCAGTCATCGTTCTCACAACACTGAGGACCAGTCATTCGAAATGACTTCTCCATGCATTTTATGCATTGGTAAAAGCACTATGATGAAAAGTGTGATATGTTTTCAGGTATCTCCTATACTAATAGAGCCACATGCTCACCGGTTTGCCACATGATGTAGGCCTATGGACTGAACAAGAAACCACCAAAAATTTTAACCAGTCATCGTTCTCACAACACTGAGGACCAGTCATTCGAAATGACTTCTCCATGCATTTTATGCATTGGTAAAAGCACTATGATGAAAAGTGTGATATGTTTTCAGGTATCTCCTATACTAATAGAGCCACATGCTCACCGGTTTGCCACATGATGTAGGCCTATGGACTGAACAAGAAACCACCAAAAATTTTAACCAGTCATCGTTCTCACAACACTGAGGACCAGTCATTCGAAATGACTTCTCCATGCATTTTATGCATTGGTAAAAGCACTATGATGAAAAGTGTGATATGTTTTCAGGTATCTCCTATACTAATAGAGCCACATGCTCACCGGTTTGCCACATGATGTAGGCCTATGGACTGAACAAGAAACCACCAAAAATTTTAACCAGTCATCGTTCTCACAACACTGAGGACCAGTCATTCGAAATGACTTCTCCATGCATTTTATGCATTGATAAAAGCACTATGATGAAAAGTGTGATATGTTTTCAGGTATCTCCTATACTAATAGAGCCACATGCTCACCGGTTTGCCACATGATGTAGGCCTATGGGACTGAACAAGAAACCACCAAAAATTTTAACCAGTCATCGTTCTCACAACACTGAGGACCAGTCATTCGAAATGACTTCTCCATGCATTTTATGCATTGGTAAAAGCACTATGATGAAAAGTGTGATATGTTTTCAGGTATCTCCTATACTAATAGAGCCACATGCTCACCGGTTTGCCACATGATGTAGGCCTATGGACTGAACAAGAAACCACCAAAAATTTTAACCAGTCATCGTTCTCACAACACTGAGGACCAGTCATTCGAAATGACTTCTCCATGCATTTTATGCATTGGTAAAAGCACTATGATGAAAAGTGTGATATGTTTTCAGGTATCTCCTATACTAATAGAGCCACATGCTCACCGGTTTGCCACATGATGTAGGCCTATGGACTGAACAAGAAACCACCAAAAATTTTAACCAGTCATCGTTCTCACAACACTGAGGACCAGTCATTCGAAATGACTTCTCCATGCATTTTATGCATTGGTAAAAGCACTATGATGAAAAGTGTGATATGTTTTCAGGTATCTCCTATACTAATAGAGCCACATGCTCACCGGTTTGCCACATGATGTAGGCCTATGGACTGAACAAGAAACCACCAAAAATTTTAACCAGTCATCGTTCTCACAACACTGAGGACCAGTCATTCGAAATGACTTCTCCATGCATTTTATGCATTGGTAAAAGCACTATGATGAAAAGTGTGATATGTTTTCAGGTATCTCCTATACTAATAGAGCCACATGCTCACCGGTTTGCCACATGATGTAGGCCTATGGACTGAACAAGAAACCACCAAAAATTTTAACCAGTCATCGTTCTCACAACACTGAGGACCAGTCATTCGAAATGACTTCTCCATGCATTTTATGCATTGGTAAAAGCACTATGATGAAAAGTGTGATATGTTTTCAGGTATCTCCTATACTAATAGAGCCACATGCTCACCGGTTTGCCACATGATGTAGGCCTATGGACTGAACAAGAAACCACCAAAAATTTTAACCAGTCATCGTTCTCACAACACTGAGGACCAGTCATTCGAAATGACTTCTCCATGCATTTTATGCATTGGTAAAAGCACTATGATGAAAAGTGTGATATGTTTTCAGGTATCTCCTATACTAATAGAGCCACATGCTCACCGGTTTGCCACATGATGTAGGCCTATGGACTGAACAAGAAACCACCAAACAATTTTAACCAGTCATCGTTCTCACAACACTGAGGACCAGTCATTCGAAATGACTTCTCCATGCATTTTATGCATTGGTAAAAGCACTATGATGAAAAGTGTGATATGTTTTCAGGTATCTCCTATACTAATAGAGCCACATGCTCACCGGTTTGCCACATGATGTAGGCCTATGGACTGAACAAGAAACCACCAAAAATTTTAACCAGTCATCGTTCTCACAACACTGAGGACCAGTCATTCGAAATGACTTCTCCATGCATTTTATGCATTGGTAAAAGCACTATGATGAAAAGTGTGATATGTTTTCAGGTATCTCCTATACTAATAGAGCCACATGCTCACCGGTTTGCCACATGATGTAGGCCTATGGACTGAACAAGAAACCACCAAAAATTTTAACCAGTCATCGTTCTCACAACACTGAGGACCAGTCATTCGAAATGACTTCTCCATGCATTTTATGCATTGGTAAAAGCACTATGATGAAAAGTGTGATATGTTTTCAGGTATCTCCTATACTAATAGGGCCACATGCTCACCGGTTTGCCACATGATGTAGGCCTATGGACTGAACAAGAAACCACAAAAATTTTAACCAGTCATCGTTCTCACAACACTGAGGACCAGTCATTCGAAATGACTTCTCCATGCATTTTATGCATTGGTAAAAGCACTATGATGAAAAGTGTGATATGTTTTCAGGTATCTCCTATACTAATAGAGCCACATGCTCACCTGTTTGCCACATGATGTAGGCCTATGGACTGAACAAGAAACCACCAAAAATTTTAACCAGTCATCGTTCTCACAACACTGAGGACCAGTCATTCGAAATGACTTCTCCATGCATTTTATGCATTGGTAAAAGCACTATGATGAAAAGTGTGATATGTTTTCAGGTATCTCCTATACTAATAGAGCCACATGCTCACCGGTTTGCCACATGATGTAGGCCTATGGACTGAACAAGAAACCACCAAAAATTTTAACCAGTCATCGTTCTCACAACACTGAGGACCAGTCATTCGAAATGACTTCTCCATGCATTTTATGCATTGGTAAAAGCACTATGATGAAAAGTGTGATATGTTTTCAGGTATCTCCTATACTAATAGAGCCACATGCTCACCGGTTTGCCACATGATGTAGGCCTATGGACTGAACAAGAAACCACCAAAAATTTTAACCAGTCATCGTTCTCACAACACTGAGGACCAGTCATTCGAAATGACTTCTCCATGCATTTTATGCATTGGTAAAAGCACTATGATGAAAAGTGTGATATGTTTTCAGGTATCTCCTATACTAATAGAGCCACATGCTCACCGGTTTGCCACATGATGTAGGCCTATGGACTGAACAAGAAACCACCAAAAATTTTAACCAGTCATCGTTCTCACAACACTGAGGACCAGTCATTCGAAATGACTTCTCCATGCATTTTATGCATTGGTAAAAGCACTATGATGAAAAGTGTGATATGTTTTCAGGTATCTCCTATACTAATAGAGCCACATGCTCACCGGTTTGCCACATGATGTAGGCCTATGGACTGAACAAGAAACCACCAAAAATTTAACCAGTCATCGTTCTCACAACACTGAGGACCAGTCATTCGAAATGACTTCTCCATGCATTTTATGCATTGGTAAAAGCACTATGATGAAAAGTGTGATACGTTTTCAGGTATCTCCTATACTAATAGAGCCACATGCTCACCGGTTTGCCACATGATGTAGGCCTATGGACTGAACAAGAAACCACCAAAAATTTTAACCAGTCATCGTTCTCACGACACTGAGGACCAGTCATTCAAAATGACTTCTCCATGCATTTTATGCATTGGTAAAAGCACTATGATGAAAAGTGTGATATGTTTTCAGGTATCTCCTATACTAATAGAGCCACATGCTCACCGGTTTGCCACATGATGTAGGCCTATGGACTGAACAAGAAACCACCAAAAATTTTAACCAGTCATCGTTCTCACAACACTGAGGACCAGTCATTCGAAATGACTTCTCCATGCATTTTATGCATTGGTAAAAGCACTATGATGAAAAGTGTGATATGTTTTCAGGTATCTCCTATACTAATAGAGCCACATGCTCACCGGTTTGCCACATGATGTAGGCCTATGGACTGAACAAGAAACCACCAAAAATTTTAACCAGTCATCGTTCTCACAACACTGAGGACCAGTCATTCGAAATGACTTCTCCATGCATTTTATGCATTGGTAAAAGCACTATGATGAAAAGTGTGATATGTTTTCAGGTATCTCCTATACTAATAGAGCCACATGCTCACCGGTTTGCCACATGATGTAGGCCTATGGACAGAACAAGAAACCACCAAAAATTTTAACCAGTCATCGTTCTCACAACACTGAGGACCAGTCATTCGAAATGTCTTCTCCATGCATTTTATGCATTGGTAAAAGCACTATGATGAAAAGTGTGATATGTTTTCAGGTATCTCCTATACTAATAGAGCCACATGCTCACCGGTTTGCCACATGATGTAGGCCTATGGACTGAACAAGAAACCACCAAAAATTTTAACCAGTCATCGTTCTCACAACACTGAGGACCAGTCATTCGAAATGACTTCTCCATGCATTTTATGCATTGGTAAAAGCACTATGATGAAAAGTGTGATATGTTTTCAGGTATCTCCTATACTAATAGAGCCACATGCTCACCGGATAGCCACATGATGTAGGCCTATGGACTGAACAAGAAACCACCAAAAATTTTAACCAGTCATCGTTCTCACAACACTGAGGACCAGTCATTCGAAATGACTTCTCCATGCATTTTATGCATTGGTAAAAGCACTATGATGAAAAGTGTGATATGTTTTCAGGTATCTCCTATACTAATAGAGCCACATGCTCACCGGTTTGCCACATGATGTAGGCCTATGGACTGAACAAGAAACCACCAAAAATTTTAACCAGTCATCGTTCTCACAACACTGAGGACCAGTCATTCGAAATGACTTCTCCATGCATTTTATGCATTGGTAAAAGCACTATGATGAAAAGTGTGATATGTTTTCAGGTATCTCCTATACTAATAGAGCCACATGCTCACCGGTTTGCCACATGATGTAGGCCTATGGACTGAACAAGAAACCACCAAAAATTTTAACCAGTCATCGTTCTCACAACACTGAGGACCAGTCATTCGAAATGACTTCTCCATGCATTTTATGCATTGGTAAAAGCACTATGATGAAAAGTGTGATAAGTTTTCAGGTATCTCCTATACTAATAGAGCCACATGCTCACCGGTTTGCCACATGATGTAGGCCTATGGACTGAACAAGAAACCACCAAAAATTTTAACCAGTCATCGTTCTCACAACACTGAGGACCAGTCATTCGAAATGACTTCTCCATGCATTTTATGCATTGGTAAAAGCACTATGATGAAAAGTGTGATATGTTTTCAGGTATCTCCTATACTAATAGAGCCACATGCTCACCGGTTTGCCACATGATGTAGGCCTATGGACTGAACAAGAAACCACCAAAAATTTTAACCAGTCATCGTTCTCACAACACTGAGGACCAGTCATTCGAAATGACTTCTCCATGCATTTTATGCATTGGTAAAAGCACTATGATGAAAAGTGTGATATGTTTTCAGGTATCTCCTATACTAATAGAGCCACATGCTCACCGGTTTGCCACATGATGTAGGCCTATGGACTGAACAAGAAACCACCAAAAATTTTAACCAGTCATCGTTCTCACAACACTGAGGACGAGTCATTCGAAATGACTTCTCCATGCATTTTATGCATTGATAAAAGCACTATGATGAAAAGTGTGATATGTTTTCAGGTATCTCCTATACTAATAGAGCCACATGCTCACCGGTTTGCCACATGATGTAGGCCTATGGGCTGAAAAAGAAACCACCAAAAATTTTAACCAGTCATCGTTCTCACAACACTGAGGACCAGTCATTCGAAATGACTTCTCCATGCATTTTATGCATTGGTAAAAGCACTATGATGAAAAGTGTGATATGTTTTCAGGTATCTCCTATACTAATAGAGCCACATGCTCACCGGTTTGCCACATGATGTAACATAGTAACATAGTAACATAGTTAGTAAGGCCGAAAAAAGACATTTGTCCATCCAGTTCAGCCTATATTCCATCATAATAAATCCCCAGATCTACGTCCTTCTACAGAACCTAATAATTGTATGATACAATATTGTTCTGCTCCAGGAAGACATCCAGGCCTCTCTTGAACCCCTCGACTGAGTTCGCCATCACCACCTCCTCAGGCAAGCAATTCCAGATTCTCACTGCCCTAACAGTAAAGAATCCTCTTCTATGTTGGTGGAAAAACCTTCTCTCCTCCAGACGCAAAGAATGCCCCCTTGTGCCCGTCACCTTCCTTGGTATAAACAGATCCTCAGCGAGATATTTGTATTGTCCCCTTATATACTTATACATGGTTATTAGATCGCCCCTCAGTCGTCTTTTTTCTAGACTAAATAATCCTAATTTCGCTAATCTATCTGGGTATTGTAGTTCTCCCATCCCCTTTATTAATTTTGTTGCCCTCCTTTGTACTCTCTCTAGTTCCATTATATCCTTCCTGAGCACCGGTGCCCAAAACTGGACACAGTACTCCATGTGCGGTCTAACTAGGGATTTGTACAGAGGCAGTATAATGCTCTCATCATGTGTATCCAGACCTCTTTTAATGCACCCCATGATCCTGTTTGCCTTGGCAGCTGCTGCCTGGCACTGGCTGCTCCAGGTAAGTTTATCATTAACTAGGATCCCCAAGTCCTTCTCCCTGTCAGATTTACCCAGTGGTTTCCCGTTCAGTGTGTAATGGTGATATTGATTCCCTCTTCCCATGTGTATAACCTTACATTTATCATTGTTAAACCTCATCTGCCACCTTTCAGCCCAAGTTTCCAACTTATCCAGATCCATCTGTAGCAGAATACTATCTTCTCTTGTATTAACTGCTTTACATAGTTTTGTATCATCTGCAAATATCGATATTTTACTGTGTAAACCTTCTACCAGATCATTAATGAATATGTTGAAGAGAACAGGTCCCAATACTGACCCCTGCGGTACCCCACTGGTCACAGCGACCCAGTTAGAGACTATACCATTTATAACCACCCTCTGCTTTCTATCACTAAGCCAGTTACTAACCCATTTACACACATTTTCCCCCAGACCAAGCATTCTCATTTTGTGTACCAACCTCTTGTGCGGCACGGTATCAAACGCTTTGGAAAAATCGAGATATACCACGTCCAATGACTCACCGTGGTCCAGTCTATAGCTTACCTCTTCATAAAAACTGATTAGATTGGTTTGACAGGAGCGATTTCTCATAAACCCATGCTGATATGGAGTTAAACAGTTATTCTCATTGAGATAATCCAGAATAACATCCCTCAGAAACCCTTCAAATATTTTACCAACAATAGAGGTTAGACTTACTGGCCTATAATTTCCAGGTTCATTTTTAGAGCCCTTTTTGAATATTGGCACCACATTTGCTATGCGCCAGTCCTGCGGAACAGACCCTGTCGCTATAGAGTCACTAAAAATAAGAAATAATGGTTTATCTATTACATTACTTAGTTCTCTTAGTACTCGTGGGTGTATGCCATCCGGACCCGGAGATTTATCTATTTTAATCTTATTTAGCCGATTTCGCACCTCTTCTTGGGTTAGATTGGTGACTCTTAATATAGGGTTTTCATTGTTTCTTGGGATTTCACCTAGCATTTCATTTTCCACCGTGAATACCGTAGGCCTATGTAGGCCTATGGACTGAACAAGAAACCACCAAAAATTTTAACCAGTCATCGTTCTCACAACACTGAGGACCAGTCATTCGAAATGACTTCTCCATGCATTTTATGCATTGGTAAAAGCACTATGATGAAAAGTGTGATATGTTTTCAGGTATCTCCTATACTAATAGAGCCACATGCTCACCGGTTTGCCACATGATGTAGGCCTATGGACTGAACAAGAAACCACCAAAAATTTTAACCAGTCATCGTTCTCACAACACTGAGGACCAGTCATTCGAAATGACTTCTCCATGCATTTTATGCATTGGTAAAAGCACTATGATGAAAAGTGTGATATGTTTTCAGGTATCTCCTATACTAATAGAGCCACATGCTCACCGGTTTGCCACATGATGTAGGCCTATGGACTGAACAAGAAACCACCAAAAATTTTAACCAGTCATAGTTCTCACAACACTGAGGACCAGTCATTCGAAATGACTTCTCCATGCATTTTATGCATTGGTAAAAGCACTATGATGAAAAGTGTGATATGTTTTCAGGTATCTCCTATACTAATAGAGCCACATGCTCACCGGTTTGCCACATGATGTAGGCCTATGGACTGAACAAGAAACCACCAAAAATTTTAACCAGTCATCGTTCTCACAACACTGAGGACCAGTCATTCGAAATGACTTCTCCATGCATTTTATGCATTGGTAAAAGCACTATGATGAAAAGTGTGATATGTTTTCAGGTATCTCCTATACTAATAGAGCCACATGCTCACCGGTTTGCCACATGATGTAGGCCTATGGACTGAACAAGAAACCACCAAAAATTTTAACCAGTCATCGTTCTCACAACACTGAGGACCAGTCATTCGAAATGACTTCTCCATGCATTTTATGCATTGGTAAAAGCACTATGATGAAAAGTGTGATATGTTTTCAGGTATCTCCTATACTAATAGAGCCACATGCTCACCGGTTTGCCACATGATGTAGGCCTATGGACTGAACAAGAAACCACCAAAAATTTTAACCAGTCATCGTTCTCACAACACTGAGGACCAGTCATTCGAAATGACTTCTCCATGCATTTTATGCATTGGTAAAAGCACTATGATGAAAAGTGTGATATGTTTTCAGGTATCTCCTATACTAATAGAGCCACATGCTCACCGGTTTGCCACATGATGTAGGTCTATGGACTGAACAAGAAACCACCAAAAATTTTAACCAGTCATCGTTCTCACAACACTGAGGACCAGTCATTCGAAATGACTTCTCCATGCATTTTATGCATTGGTAAAAGCACTATGATGAAAAGTGTGATATGTTTTCAGGTATCTCCTATACTAATAGAGCCACATGCTCACCGGTTTGCCACATGATGTAGGCCTATGGACTGAACAAGAAACCACCAAAAATTTTAACCAGTCATCGTTCTCACAACACTGAGGACCAGTCATTCGAAATGACTTCTCCATGCATTTTATGCATTGGTAAAAGCACTATGATGAAAAGTGTGATATGTTTTCAGGTATCTCCTATACTAATAGAGCCACATGCTCACCGGTTTGCCACATGATGTAGGCCTATGGACTGAACAAGAAACCACCAAAAATTTTAACCAGTCATCGTTCTCACAACACTGAGGACCAGTCATTCGAAATGACTTCTCCATGCATTTTATGCATTGGTAAAAGCACTATGATGAAAAGTGTGATATGTTTTCAGGTATCTCCTATACTAATAGAGCCACATGCTCACCGGTTTGCCACATGATGTAGGTCTATGGACTGAACAAGAAACCACCAAAAATTTTAACCAGTCATCGTTCTCACAACACTGAGGACCAGTCATTCGAAATGACTTCTCCATGCATTTTATGCATTGGTAAAAGCACTATGATGAAAAGTGTGATATGTTTTCAGGTATCTCCTATACTAATAGAGCCACATGCTCACCGGTTTGCCACATGATGTAGGCCTATGGACTGAACAAGAAACCACCAAAAATTTTAACCAGTCATCGTTCTCACAACACTGAGGACCAGTCATTCGAAATGACTTCTCCATGCATTTTATGCATTGGTAAAAGCACTATGATGAAAAGTGTGATATGTTTTCAGGTATCTCCTATACTAATAGAGCCACATGCTCACCGGTTTGCCACATGATGTAGGCCTATGGACTGAACAAGAAACCACCAAAAATTTTAACCAGTCATCGTTCTCACAACACTGAGGACCAGTCATTCGAAATGACTTCTCCATGCATTTTATGCATTGGTAAAAGCACTATGATGAAAAGTGTGATAAGTTTTCAGGTATCTCCTATACTAATAGAGCCACATGCTCACCGGTTTGCCACATGATGTAGGCCTATGGACTGAACAAGAAACCACCAAAAATTTTAACCAGTCATCGTTCTCACAACACTGAGGACCAGTCATTCGAAATGACTTCTCCATGCATTTTATGCATTGGTAAAAGCACTATGATGAAAAGTGTGATATGTTTTCAGGTATCTCCTATACTAATAGAGCCACATGCTCACCGGTTTGCCACATGATGTAGGCCTATGGACTGAACAAGAAACCACCAAAAATTTTAACCAGTCATCGTTCTCACAACACTGAGGACCAGTCATTCGAAATGACTTCTCCATGCATTTTATGCATTGGTAAAAGCACTATGATGAAAAGTGTGATATGTTTTCAGGTATCTCCTATACTAATAGAGCCACATGCTCACCGGTTTGCCACATGATGTAGGCCTATGGACTGAACAAGAAACCACCAAAAATTTTAACCAGTCATCGTTCTCACAACACTGAGGACCAGTAATTCGAAATGACTTCTCCATGCATTTTATGCATTGATAAAAGCACTATGATGAAAAGTGTGATATGTTTTCAGGTATCTCCTATACTAATAGAGCCACATGCTCACCGGTTTGCCACATGATGTAGGCCTATGGGCTGAAAAAGAAACCACCAAAAATTTTAACCAGTCATCGTTCTCACAACACTGAGGACCAGTCATTCGAAATGACTTCTCCATGCATTTTATGCATTGGTAAAAGCACTATGATGAAAAGTGTGATATGTTTTCAGGTATCTCCTATACTAATAGAGCCACATGCTCACCGGTTTGCCACATGATATAACATAGTAACATAGTAACATAGTTAGTAAGGCCGAAAAAAGACATTTGTCCATCCAGTTCAGCCTATATTCCATCATAATAAATCCCCAGATCTACGTCCTTCTACAGAACCTAATAATTGTATGATACAATATTGTTCTGCTCCAGGAAGACATCCAGGCCTCTCTTGAACCCCTCGACTGAGTTCGCCATCACCACCTCCTCAGGCAAGCAATTCCAGATTCTCACTGCCCTAACAGTAAAGAATCCTCTTCTATGTTGGTGGAAAAACCTTCTCTCCTCCAGACGCAAAGAATGCCCCCTTGTGCCCGTCACCTTCCTTGGTATAAACAGATCCTCAGCGAGATATTTGTATTGTCCCCTTATATACTTATACATGGTTATTAGATCGCCCCTCAGTCGTCTTTTTTCTAGACTAAATAATCCTAATTTCGCTAATCTATCTGGGTATTGTAGTTCTCCCATCCCCTTTATTAATTTTGTTGCCCTCCTTTGTACTCTCTCTAGTTCCATTATATCCTTCCTGAGCACCGGTGCCCAAAACTGGACACAGTACTCCATGTGCGGTCTAACTAGGGATTTGTACAGAGGCAGTATAATGCTCTCATCATGTGTATCCAGACCTCTTTTAATGCACCCCATGATCCTGTTTGCCTTGGCAGCTGCTGCCTGGCACTGGCTGCTCCAGGTAAGTTTATCATTAACTAGGATCCCCAAGTCCTTCTCCCTGTCAGATTTACCCAGTGGTTTCCCGTTCAGTGTGTAATGGTGATATTGATTCCCTCTTCCCATGTGTATAACCTTACATTTATCATTGTTAAACCTCATCTGCCACCTTTCAGCCCAAGTTTCCAACTTATCCAGATCCATCTGTAGCAGAATACTATCTTCTCTTGTATTAACTGCTTTACATAGTTTTGTATCATCTGCAAATATCGATATTTTACTGTGTAAACCTTCTACCAGATCATTAATGAATATGTTGAAGAGAACAGGTCCCAATACTGACCCCTGCGGTACCCCACTGGTCACAGCGACCCAGTTAGAGACTATACCATTTATAACCACCCTCTGCTTTCTATCACTAAGCCAGTTACTAACCCATTTACACACATTTTCCCCCAGACCAAGCATTCTCATTTTGTGTACCAACCTCTTGTGCGGCACGGTATCAAACGCTTTGGAAAAATCGAGATATACCACGTCCAATGACTCACCGTGGTCCAGTCTATAGCTTACCTCTTCATAAAAACTGATTAGATTGGTTTGACAGGAGCGATTTCTCATAAACCCATGCTGATATGGAGTTAAACAGTTATTCTCATTGAGATAATCCAGAATAACATCCCTCAGAAACCCTTCAAATATTTTACCAACAATAGAGGTTAGACTTACTGGCCTATAATTTCCAGGTTCATTTTTAGAGCCCTTTTTGAATATTGGCACCACATTTGCTATGCGCCAGTCCTGCGGAACAGACCCTGTCGCTATAGAGTCACTAAAAATAAGAAATAATGGTTTATCTATTACATTACTTAGTTCTCTTAGTACTCGTGGGTGTATGCCATCCGGACCCGGAGATTTATCTATTTTAATCTTATTTAGCCGATTTCGCACCTCTTCTTGGGTTAGATTGGTGACTCTTAATATAGGGTTTTCATTGTTTCTTGGGATTTCACCTAGCATTTCATTTTCCACCGTGAATACCGTAGGCCTATGTAGGCCTATGGACTGAACAAGAAACCACCAAAAATTTTATCCAGTCATCGTTCTCACAACACTGAGGACCAGTCATTCGAAATGACTTCTCCATGCATTTTATGCATTGGTAAAAGCACTATGATGAAAAGTGTGATATGTTTTCAGGTATCTCCTATACTAATAGAGCCACATGCTCACCGGTTTGCCACATGATGTAGGCCTATGGACTGAACAAGAAACCACCAAAAATTTTAACCAGTCATCGTTCTCACAACACTGAGGACCAGTCATTCGAAATGACTTCTCCATGCATTTTATGCATTGGTAAAAGCACTATGATGAAAAGTGTGATATGTTTTCAGGTATCTCCTATACTAATAGAGCCACATGCTCACCGGTTTGCCACATGATGTAGGCCTATGGACTGAACAAGAAACCACCAAAAATTTTAACCAGTCATCGTTCTCACAACACTGAGGACCAGTCATTCGAAATGACTTCTCCATGCATTTTATGCATTGGTAAAAGCACTATGATGAAAAGTGTGATATGTTTTCAGGTATCTCCTATACTAATAGAGCCACATGCTCACCGGTTTGCCACATGATGTAGGCCTATGGACTGAACAAGAAACCACCAAAAATTTTAACCAGTCATCGTTCTCACAACACTGAGGACCAGTCATTCGAAATGACTTCTCCATGCATTTTATGCATTGGTAAAAGCACTATGATGAAAAGTGTGATATGTTTTCAGGTATCTCCTATACTAATAGAGCCACATGCTCACCGGTTTGCCACATGATGTAGGCCTATGGACTGAACAAGAAACCACCAAAAATTTTAACCAGTCATCGTTCTCACAACACTGAGGACCAGTCATTCGAAATGACTTCTCCATGCATTTTATGCATTGGTAAAAGCACTATGATGAAAAGTGTGATATGTTTTCAGGTATCTCCTATACTAATAGAGCCACATGCTCACCGGTTTGCCACATGATGTAGGCCTATGGACTGAACAAGAAACCACCAAAAATTTTAACCAGTCATCGTTCTCACAACACTGAGGACCAGTCATTCGAAATGACTTCTCCATGCATTTTATGCATTGGTAAAAGCACTATGATGAAAAGTGTGATATGTTTTCAGGTATCTCCTATACTAATAGAGCCACATGCTCACCGGTTTGCCACATGATGTAGGCCTATGGACTGAACAAGAAACCACCAAAAATTTTAACCAGTCATCGTTCTCACAACACTGAGGACCAGTCATTCGAAATGACTTCTCCATGCATTTTATGCATTGGTAAAAGCACTATGATGAAAAGTGTGATATGTTTTCAGGTATCTCCTATACTAATAGAGCCACATGCTCACCGGTTTGCCACATGATGTAGGCCTATGGACTGAACAAGAAACCACCAAAAATTTTAACCAGTCATCGTTCTCACAACACTGAGGACCAGTCATTCGAAATGACTTCTCCATGCATTTTATGCATTGGTAAAAGCACTATGATGAAAAGTGTGATATGTTTTCAGGTATCTCCTATACTAATAGAGCCACATGCTCACCGGTTTGCCACATGATGTAGGCCTATGGACTGAACAAGAAACCACCAAAAATTTTAACCAGTCATCGTTCTCACAACACTGAGGACCAGTCATTCGAAATGACTTCTCCATGCATTTTATGCATTGGTAAAAGCACTATGATGAAAAGTGTGATATGTTTTCAGGTATCTCCTATACTAATAGAGCCACATGCTCACCGGTTTGCCACATGATGTAGGCCTATGGACTGAACAAGAAACCACCAAAAATTTTAACCAGTCATCGTTCTCACAACACTGAGGACCAGTCATTCGAAATGACTTCTCCATGCATTTTATGCATTGGTAAAAGCACTATGATGAAAAGTGTGATATGTTTTCAGGTATCTCCTATACTAATAGAGCCACATGCTCACCGGTTTGCCACATGATGTAGGTCTATGGACTGAACAAGAAACCACCAAAAATTTTAACCAGTCATCGTTCTCACAACACTGAGGACCAGTCATTCGAAATGACTTCTCCATGCATTTTATGCATTGGTAAAAGCACTATGATGAAAAGTGTGATATGTTTTCAGGTATCTCCTATACTAATAGAGCCACATGCTCACCGGTTTGCCACATGATGTAGGCCTATGGACTGAACAAGAAACCACCAAAAATTTTAACCAGTCATCGTTCTCACAACACTGAGGACCAGTCATTCGAAATGACTTCTCCATGCATTTTATGCATTGGTAAAAGCACTATGATGAAAAGTGTGATGTTTTCAGGTATCTCCTATACTAATAGAGCCACATGCTCACCGGTTTGCCACATGATGTAGGCCTATGGACTGAACAAGAAACCACCAAAAATTTTAACCAGTCATCGTTCTCACAACACTGAGGACCAGTCATTCGAAATGACTTCTCCATGCATTTTATGCATTGGTAAAAGCACTATGATGAAAAGTGTGATAAGTTTTCAGGTATCTCCTATACTAATAGAGCCACATGCTCACCGGTTTGCCACATGATGTAGGCCTATGGACTGAACAAGAAACCACCAAAAATTTTAACCAGTCATCGTTCTCACAACACTGAGGACCAGTCATTCGAAATGACTTCTCCATGCATTTTATGCATTGGTAAAAGCACTATGATGAAAAGTGTGATATGTTTTCAGGTATCTCCTATACTAATAGAGCCACATGCTCACCGGTTTGCCACATGATGTAGGCCTATGGACTGAACAAGAAACCACCAAAAATTTTAACCAGTCATCGTTCTCACAACACTGAGGACCAGTCATTCGAAATGACTTCTCCATGCATTTTATGCATTGGTAAAAGCACTATGATGAAAAGTGTGATATGTTTTCAGGTATCTCCTATACTAATAGAGCCACATGCTCACCGGTTTGCCACATGATGTAGGCCTATGGACTGAACAAGAAACCACCAAAAATTTTAACCAGTCATCGTTCTCACAACACTGAGGACCAGTCATTCGAAATGACTTCTCCATGCATTTTATGCATTGGTAAAAGCACTATGATGAAAAGTGTGATATGTTTTCAGGTATCTCCTATACTAATAGAGCCACATGCTCACCGGTTTGCCACATGATGTAGGCCTATGGACTGAACAAGAAACCACCAAAAATTTTAACCAGTCATCGTTCTCACAACACTGAGGACCAGTCATTCGAAATGACTTCTCCATGCATTTTATGCATTGGTAAAAGCACTATGATGAAAAGTGTGATATGTTTTCAGGTATCTCCTATACTAATAGAGCCACATGCTCACCGGTTTGCCACATGATGTAGGCCTATGGACTGAACAAGAAACCACCAAAAATTTTAACCAGTCATCGTTCTCACAACACTGAGGACCAGTCATTCGAAATGACTTCTCCATGCATTTTATGCATTGGTAAAAGCACTATGATGAAAAGTGTGATATGTTTTCAGGTATCTCCTATACTAATAGAGCCACATGCTCACCGGTTTGCCACATGATGTAGGCCTATGGACTGAACAAGAAACCACCAAAAATTTTAACCAGTCATCGTTCTCACAACACTGAGGACCAGTCATTCGAAATGACTTCTCCATGCATTTTATGCATTGGTAAAAGCACTATGATGAAAAGTGTGATATGTTTTCAGGTATCTCCTATACTAATAGAGCCACATGCTCACCGGTTTGCCACATGATGTAGGCCTATGGACTGAACAAGAAACCACCAAAAATTTTAACCAGTCATCGTTCTCACAACACTGAGGACCAGTCATTCGAAATGACTTCTCCATGCATTTTATGCATTGGTAAAAGCACTATGATGAAAAGTGTGATATGTTTTCAGGTATCTCCTATACTAATAGAGCCACATGCTCACCGGTTTGCCACATGATGTAGGTCCTATGGACTGAACAAGAAACCACCAAAAATTTTAACCAGTCATCGTTCTCACAACACTGAGGACCAGTCATTCGAAATGACTTCTCCATGCATTTTATGCATTGGTAAAAGCACTATGATGAAAAGTGTGATATGTTTTCAGGTATCTCCTATACTAATAGAGCCACATGCTCACCGGTTTGCCACATGATGTAGGCCTATGGACTGAACAAGAAACCACCAAAAATTTTAACCAGTCATCGTTCTCACAACACTGAGGACCAGTCATTCGAAATGACTTCTCCATGCATTTTATGCATTGGTAAAAGCACTATGATGAAAAGTGTGATATGTTTTCAGGTATCTCCTATACTAATAGAGCCACATGCTCACCGGTTTGCCACATGATGTAGGCCTATGGACTGAACAAGAAACCACCAAAAATTTTAACCAGTCATCGTTCTCACAACACTGAGGACCAGTCATTCGAAATGACTTCTCCATGCATTTTATGCATTGGTAAAAGCACTATGATGAAAAGTGTGATATGTTTTCAGGTATCTCCTATACTAATAGAGCCACATGCTCACCGGTTTGCCACATGATGTAGGCCTATGGACTGAACAAGAAACCACCAAAAATTTTAACCAGTCATCGTTCTCACAACACTGAGGACCAGTCATTCGAAATGACTTCTCCATGCATTTTATGCATTGGTAAAAGCACTATGATGAAAAGTGTGATATGTTTTCAGGTATCTCCTATACTAATAGAGCCACATGCTCACCGGTTTGCCACATGATGTAGGCCTATGGACTGAACAAGAAACCACCAAAAATTTTAACCAGTCATCGTTCTCACAACACTGAGGACCAGTCATTCGAAATGACTTCTCCATGCATTTTATGCATTGGTAAAAGCACTATGATGAAAAGTGTGATATGTTTTCAGGTATCTCCTATACTAATAGAGCCACATGCTCACCGGTTTGCCACATGATGTAGGCCTATGGACTGAACAAGAAACCACCAAAAATTTTAACCAGTCATCGTTCTCACAACACTGAGGACCAGTCATTCGAAATGACTTCTCCATGCATTTTATGCATTGGTAAAAGCACTATGATGAAAAGTGTGATATGTTTTCAGGTATCTCCTATACTAATAGAGCCACATGCTCACCGGTTTGCCACATGATGTAGGCCTATGGACTGAACAAGAAACCACCAAAAATTTTAACCAGTCATCGTTCTCACAACACTGAGGACCAGTCATTCGAAATGACTTCTCCATGCATTTTATGCATTGGTAAAAGCACTATGATGAAAAGTGTGATATGTTTTCAGGTATCTCCTATACTAATAGAGCCACATGCTCACCGGTTTGCCACATGATGTAGGCCTATGGACTGAACAAGAAACCACCAAAAATTTTAACCAGTCATCGTTCTCACAACACTGAGGACCAGTCATTCGAAATGACTTCTCCATGCATTTTATGCATTGGTAAAAGCACTATGATGAAAAGTGTGATATGTTTTCAGGTATCTCCTATACTAATAGAGCCACATGCTCACCGGTTTGCCACATGATGTAGGCCTATGGACTGAACAAGAAACCACCAAAAATTTTAACCAGTCATCGTTCTCACAACACTGAGGACCAGTCATTCGAAATGACTTCTCCATGCATTTTATGCATTGGTAAAAGCACTATGATGAAAAGTGTGATATGTTTTCAGGTATCTCCTATACTAATAGAGCCACATGCTCACCGGTTTGCCACATGATGTAGGCCTATGGACTGAACAAGAAACCACCAAAAATTTTAACCAGTCATCGTTCTCACAACACTGAGGACCAGTCATTCGAAATGACTTCTCCATGCATTTTATGCATTGGTAAAAGCACTATGATGAAAAGTGTGATATGTTTTCAGGTATCTCCTATACTAATAGAGCCACATGCTCACCGGTTTGCCACATGATGTAGGCCTATGGACTGAACAAGAAACCACCAAAAATTTTAACCAGTCATCGTTCTCACAACACTGAGGACCAGTCATTCGAAATGACTTCTCCATGCATTTTATGCATTGGTAAAAGCACTATGATGAAAAGTGTGATATGTTTTCAGGTATCTCCTATACTAATAGAGCCACATGCTCACCGGTTTGCCACATGATGTAGGCCTATGGACTGAACAAGAAACCACCAAAAATTTTAACCAGTCATCGTTCTCACAACACTGAGGACCAGTCATTCGAAATGACTTCTCCATGCATTTTATGCATTGGTAAAAGCACTATGATGAAAAGTGTGATATGTTTTCAGGTATCTCCTATACTAATAGAGCCACATGCTCACCGGTTTGCCACATGATGTAGGCCTATGGACTGAACAAGAAACCACCAAAAATTTTAACCAGTCATCGTTCTCACAACACTGAGGACCAGTCATTCGAAATGACTTCTCCATGCATTTTATGCATTGGTAAAAGCACTATGATGAAAAGTGTGATATGTTTTCAGGTATCTCCTATACTAATAGAGCCACATGCTCACCGGTTTGCCACATGATGTAGGCCTATGGACTGAACAAGAAACCACCAAAAATTTTAACCAGTCATCGTTCTCACAACACTGAGGACCAGTCATTCGAAATGACTTCTCCATGCATTTTATGCATTGGTAAAAGCACTATGATGAAAAGTGTGATATGTTTTCAGGTATCTCCTATACTAATAGAGCCACATGCTCACCGGTTTGCCACATGATGTAGGCCTATGGACTGAACAAGAAACCACCAAAAATTTTAACCAGTCATCGTTCTCACAACACTGAGGACCAGTCATTCGAAATGACTTCTCCATGCATTTTATGCATTGGTAAAAGCACTATGATGAAAAGTGTGATATGTTTTCAGGTATCTCCTATACTAATAGAGCCACATGCTCACCGGTTTGCCACATGATGTAGGCCTATGGACTGAACAAGAAACCACCAAAAATTTTAACCAGTCATCGTTCTCACAACACTGAGGACCAGTCATTCGAAATGACTTCTCCATGCATTTTATGCATTGGTAAAAGCACTATGATGAAAAGTGTGATATGTTTTCAGGTATCTCCTATACTAATAGAGCCACATGCTCACCGGTTTGCCACATGATGTAGGCCTATGGACTGAACAAGAAACCACCAAAAATTTTAACCAGTCATCGTTCTCACAACACTGAGGACCAGTCATTCGAAATGACTTCTCCATGCATTTTATGCATTGGTAAAAGCACTATGATGAAAAGTGTGATATGTTTTCAGGTATCTCCTATACTAATAGAGCCACATGCTCACCGGTTTGCCACATGATGTAGGCCTATGGACTGAACAAGAAACCACCAAAAATTTTAACCAGTCATCGTTCTCACAACACTGAGGACCAGTCATTCGAAATGACTTCTCCATGCATTTTATGCATTGGTAAAAGCACTATGATGAAAAGTGTGATATGTTTTCAGGTATCTCCTATACTAATAGAGCCACATGCTCACCGGTTTGCCACATGATGTAGGCCTATGGACTGAACAAGAAACCACCAAAAATTTTAACCAGTCATCGTTCTCACAACACTGAGGACCAGTCATTCGAAATGACTTCTCCATGCATTTTATGCATTGGTAAAAGCACTATGATGAAAAGTGTGATATGTTTTCAGGTATCTCCTATACTAATAGAGCCACATGCTCACCGGTTTGCCACATGATGTAGGCCTATGGACTGAACAAGAAACCACCAAAAATTTTAACCAGTCATCGTTCTCACAACACTGAGGACCAGTCATTCGAAATGACTTCTCCATGCATTTTATGCATTGGTAAAAGCACTATGATGAAAAGTGTGATATGTTTTCAGGTATCTCCTATACTAATAGAGCCACATGCTCACCGGTTTGCCACATGATGTAGGCCTATGGACTGAACAAGAAACCACCAAAAATTTTAACCAGTCATCGTTCTCACAACACTGAGGACCAGTCATTCGAAATGACTTCTCCATGCATTTTATGCATTGGTAAAAGCACTATGATGAAAAGTGTGATATGTTTTCAGGTATCTCCTATACTAATAGAGCCACATGCTCACCGGTTTGCCACATGATGTAGGCCTATGGACTGAACAAGAAACCACCAAAAATTTTAACCAGTCATCGTTCTCACAACACTGAGGACCAGTCATTCGAAATGACTTCTCCATGCATTTTATGCATTGGTAAAAGCACTATGATGAAAAGTGTGATATGTTTTCAGGTATCTCCTATACTAATAGAGCCACATGCTCACCGGTTTGCCACATGATGTAGGCCTATGGACTGAACAAGAAACCACCAAAAATTTTAACCAGTCATCGTTCTCACAACACTGAGGACCAGTCATTCGAAATGACTTCTCCATGCATTTTATGCATTGGTAAAAGCACTATGATGAAAAGTGTGATATGTTTTCAGGTATCTCCTATACTAATAGAGCCACATGCTCACCGGTTTGCCACATGATGTAGGCCTATGGACTGAACAAGAAACCACCAAAAATTTTAACCAGTCATCGTTCTCACAACACTGAGGACCAGTCATTCGAAATGACTTCTCCATGCATTTTATGCATTGGTAAAAGCACTATGATGAAAAGTGTGATATGTTTTCAGGTATCTCCTATACTAATAGAGCCACATGCTCACCGGTTTGCCACATGATGTAGGCCTATGGACTGAACAAGAAACCACCAAAAATTTTAACCAGTCATCGTTCTCACAACACTGAGGACCAGTCATTCGAAATGACTTCCTCCATGCATTTTATGCATTGGTAAAAGCACTATGATGAAAAGTGTGATATGTTTTCAGGTATCTCCTATACTAATAGAGCCACATGCTCACCGGTTTGCCACATGATGTAGGCCTATGGACTGAACAAGAAACCACCAAAAATTTTAACCAGTCATCGTTCTCACAACACTGAGGACCAGTCATTCGAAATGACTTCTCCATGCATTTTATGCATTGGTAAAAGCACTATGATGAAAAGTGTGATATGTTTTCAGGTATCTCCTATACTAATAGAGCCACATGCTCACCGGTTTGCCACATGATGTAGGCCTATGGACTGAACAAGAAACCACCAAAAATTTTAACCAGTCATCGTTCTCACAACACTGAGGACCAGTCATTCGAAATGACTTCTCCATGCATTTTATGCATTGGTAAAAGCACTATGATGAAAAGTGTGATATGTTTTCAGGTATCTCCTATACTAATAGAGCCACATGCTCACCGGTTTGCCACATGATGTAGGCCTATGGACTGAACAAGAAACCACCAAAAATTTTAACCAGTCATCGTTCTCACAACACTGAGGACCAGTCATTCGAAATGACTTCTCCATGCATTTTATGCATTGGTAAAAGCACTATGATGAAAAGTGTGATATGTTTTCAGGTATCTCCTATACTAATAGAGCCACATGCTCACCGGTTTGCCACATGATGTAGGCCTATGGGCTGAAAAAGAAACCACCAAAAATTTTAACCAGTCATCGTTCTCACAACACTGAGGACCAGTCATTCGAAATGACTTCTCCATGCATTTTATGCATTGGTAAAAGCACTATGATGAAAAGTGTGATATGTTTTCAGGTATCTCCTATACTAATAGAGCCACATGCTCACCGGTTTGCCACATGATGTAGGCCTATGGACTGAACAAGAAACCACCAAAAATTTTAACCAGTCATCGTTCTCACAACACTGAGGACCAGTCATTCGAAATGACTTCTCCATGCATTTTATGCATTGGTAAAAGCACTATGATGAAAAGTGTGATATGTTTTCAGGTATCTCCTATACTAATAGAGCCACATGCTCACCGGTTTGCCACATGATGTAGGCCTATGGACTAAACAAGAAACCACCAAAAATTTTAACCAGTCATCGTTCTCACAACACTGAGGACCAGTCATTCGAAATGACTTCTCCATGCATTTTATGCATTGGTAAAAGCACTATGATGAAAAGTGTGATATGTTTTCAGGTATCTCCTATACTAATAGAGCCACATGCTCACCGGTTTGCCACATGATGTAGGCCTATGGACTGAACAAGAAACCACCAAAAATTTTAACCAGTCATCGTTCTCACAACACTGAGGACCAGTCATTCGAAATGACTTCTCCATGCATTTTATGCATTGGTAAAAGCACTATGATGAAAAGTGTGATATGTTTTCAGGTATCTCCTATACTAATAGAGCCACATGCTCACCGGTTTGCCACATGATGTAGGCCTATGGACTGAACAAGAAACCACCAAAAATTTTAACCAGTCATCGTTCTCACAACACTGAGGACCAGTCATTCGAAATGACTTCTCCATGCATTTTATGCATTGGTAAAAGCACTATGATGAAAAGTGTGATATGTTTTCAGGTATCTCCTATACTAATAGAGCCACATGCTCACCGGTTTGCCACATGATGTAGGCCTATGGACTGAACAAGAAACCACCAAAAATTTTAACCAGTCATCGTTCTCACAACACTGAGGACCAGTCATTCGAAATGACTTCTCCATGCATTTTATGCATTGGTAAAAGCACTATGATGAAAAGTGTGATATGTTTTCAGGTATCTCCTATACTAATAGAGCCACATGCTCACCGGTTTGCCACATGATGTAGGCCTATGGACTGAACAAGAAACCACCAAAAATTTTAACCAGTCATCGTTCTCACAACACTGAGGACCAGTCATTCGAAATGACTTCTCCATGCATTTTATGCATTGGTAAAAGCACTATGATGAAAAGTGTGATATGTTTTCAGGTATCTCCTATACTAATAGAGCCACATGCTCACCGGTTTGCCACATGATGTAGGCCTATGGACTGAACAAGAAACCACCAAAAATTTTAACCAGTCATCGTTCTCACAACACTGAGGACCAGTCATTCAAAATGACTTCTCCATGCATTTTATGCATTGGTAAAAGCACTATGATGAAAAGTGTGATATGTTTTCAGGTATCTCCTATACTAATAGAGCCACATGCTCACCGGTTTGCCACATGATGTAGGCCTATGGACTGAACAAGAAACCACCAAAAATTTTAACCAGTCATCGTTCTCACAACACTGAGGACCAGTCATTCGAAATGACTTCTCCATGCATTTTATGCATTGGTAAAAGCACTATGATGAAAAGTGTGATATGTTTTCAGGTATCTCCTATACTAATAGAGCCACATGCTCACCAGTTTTCCACATGATGTAGGCCTATGGACTGAACAAGAAACCACCAAAATTTTAACCAGTCATCGTTCTCACAACACTGAGGACCAGTCATTCGAAATGACTTCTCCATGCATTTTATGCATTGGTAAAAGCACTATGATGAAAAGTGTGATATGTTTTCAGGTATCTCCTATACTAATAGAGCCACATGCTCACCAGTTTTCCACATGATGTAGGCCTATGGACTGAACAAGAAACCACCAAAAATTTTAACCAGTCATCGTTCTCACAACACTGAGGACCAGTCATTCGAAATGACTTCTCCATGCATTTTATGCATTGGTAAAAGCACTATGATGAAAAGTGTGATATGTTTTCAGGTATCTCCTATACTAATAGAGCCACATGCTCACCGGTTTGCCACATGATGTAGGCCTATGGACTGAACAAGAAACCACCAAAAATTTTAACCAGTCATCGTTCTCACAACACTGAGGACCAGTCATTCGAAATGACTTCTCCATGCATTTTATGCATTGGTAAAAGCACTATGATGAAAAGTGTGATATGTTTTCAGGTATCTCCTATACTAATAGAGCCACATGCTCACCGGTTTGCCACATGATGTAGGCCTATGGACTGAACAAGAAACCACCAAAAATTTTAACCAGTCATCGTTCTCACAACACTGAGGACGAGTCATTCGAAATGACTTCTCCATGCATTTTATACATTGGTAAAAGCACTATGATGAAAAGTGTGATATGTTTTCAGGTATCTCCTATACTAATAGAGCCACATGCTCACCGGTTTGCCACATGATGTAGGCCTATGGACTGAACAAGAAACCACCAAAAATTTTAACCAGTCATCGTTCTCACAACACTGAGGACCAGTCATTCGAAATTACTTCTCCATGCATTTTATGCATTGGTAAAAGCACTATGATGAAAAGTGTGATATGTTTTCAGGTATCTCCTATACTAATAGAGCCACATGCTCACCGGTTTGCCACATGATGTAGGCCTATGGACTGAACAAGAAACCACCAAAAATTTTAACCAGTCATCATTCTCACAACACTGAGGACCAGTCATTCGAAATGACTTCTCCATGCATTTTATGCATTGGTAAAAGCACTATGATGAAAAGTGTGATATGTTTTCAGGTATCTCCTATACTAATAGAGCCACATGCTCACCGGTTTGCCACATGATGTAGGCCTATGGACTGAACAAGAAACCACCAAAAATTTTAACCAGTCATCGTTCTCACAACACTGAGGACCAGTCATTCGAAATGACTTCTCCATGCATTTTATGCATTGGTAAAAGCACTATGATGAAAAGTGTGATATGTTTTCAGGTATCTCCTATACTAATAGAGCCACATGCTCACCGGTTTGCCACATGATGTAGGCCTATGGACTGAACAAGAAACCACCAAAAATTTTAACCAGTCATCGTTCTCACAACACTGAGGACGAGTCATTCGAAATGACTTCTCCATGCATTTTATGCATTGGTAAAAGCACTATGATGAAAAGTGTGATATGTTTTCAGGTATCTCCTATACTAATAGAGCCACATGCTCACCGGTTTGCCACATGATGTAGGCCTATGGACTGAACAAGAAACCACCAAAAATTTTAACCAGTCATCGTTCTCACAACACTGAGGACCAGTCATTCGAAATGACTTCTCCATGCATTTTATGCATTGGTAAAAGCACTATGATGAAAAGTGTGATATGTTTTCAGGTATCTCCTATACTAATAGAGCCACATGCTCACCGGTTTGCCACATGATGTAGGCCTATGGACTGAACAAGAAACCACCAAAAATTTTAACCAGTCATCGTTCTCACAACACTGAGGACCAGTCATTCGAAATGACTTCTCCATGCATTTTATGCATTGGTAAAAGCACTATGATGAAAAGTGTGATATGTTTTCAGGTATCTCCTATACTAATAGAGCCACATGCTCACCGGTTTTCCACATGATGTAGGCCTATGGACTGAACAAGAAACCACCAAAAATTTTAACCAGTCATCGTTCTCACAACACTGAGGACCAGTCATTCGAAATGACTTCTCCATGCATTTTATGCATTGGTAAAAGCACTATGATGAAAAGTGTGATATGTTTTCAGGTATCTCCTATACTAATAGAGCCACATGCTCACCGGTTTGCCACATGATGTAGGCCTATGGACTGAACAAGAAACCACCAAAAATTTTAACCAGTCATCGTTCTCACAACACTGAGGACCAGTCATTCGAAATGACTTCTCCATGCATTTTATGCATTGGTAAAAGCACTATGATGAAAAGTGTGATAAGTTTTCAGGTACCTCCTATACTAATAGAGCCACATGCTCACCGGTTTGCCACATGATGTAGGCCTATGGACTGAACAAGAAACCACCAAAAATTTTAACCAGTCATCGTTCTCACAACACTGAGGACCAGTCATTCGAAATGACTTCTCCATGCATTTTATGCATTGGTAAAAGCACTATGATGAAAAGTGTGATAAGTTTTCAGGTACCTCCTATACTAATAGAGCCACATGCTCACCGGTTTGCCACATGATGTAGGCCTATGGACTGAACAAGAAACCACCAAAAATTTTAACCAGTCATCGTTCTCACAACACTGAGGACCAGTCATTCGAAATGACTTCTCCATGCATTTTATGCATTGGTAAAAGCACTATGATGAAAAGTGTGATATGTTTTCAGGTATCTCCTATACTAATAGAGCCACATGCTCACCGGTTTGCCACATGATGTAGGCCTATGGACTGAACAAGAAACCACCAAAAATTTTAACCAGTCATCGTTCTCACAACACTGAGGACCAGTCATTCGAAATGACTTCTCCATGCATTTTATGCATTGGTAAAAGCACTATGATGAAAAGTGTGATATGTTTTCAGGTATCTCCTATACTAATAGAGCCACATGCTCACCGGTTTGCCACATGATGTAGGCCTATGGACTGAACAAGAAACCACCAAAAATTTTAACCAGTCATCGTTCTCACAACACTGAGGACCAGTCATTCGAAATGACTTCTCCATGCATTTTATGCATTGGTAAAAGCACTATGATGAAAAGTGTGATATGTTTTCAGGTTTCTCCTATACTAATAGAGCCACATGCTCACCGGTTTGCCACATGATGTAGGCCTATGGACTGAACAAGAAACCACCAAAAATTTTAACCAGTCATCGTTCTCACAACACTGAGGACCAGTCATTCGAAATGACTTCTCCATGCATTTTATGCATTGGTAAAAGCACTATGATGAAAAGTGTGATATGTTTTCAGGTATCTCCTATACTAATAGAGCCACATGCTCACCGGTTTGCCACATGATGTAGGCCTATGGACTGAACAAGAAACCACCAAAAATTTTAACCAGTCATCGTTCTCACAACACTGAGGACCAGTCATTCGAAATGACTTCTCCATGCATTTTATGCATTGGTAAAAGCACTATGATGAAAAGTGTGATATGTTTTCAGGTATCTCCTATACTAATAGAGCCACATGCTCACCAGTTTTCCACATGATGTAGGCCTATGGACTGAACAAGAAACCACCAAAAATTTTAACCAGTCATCGTTCTCACAACACTGAGGACCAGTCATTCGAAATGACTTCTCCATGCATTTTATGCATTGGTAAAAGCACTATGATGAAAAGTGTGATATGTTTTCAGGTATCTCCTATACTAATAGAGCCACATGCTCACCGGTTTGCCACATGATGTAGGCCTATGGACTGAACAAGAAACCACCAAAAATTTTAACCAGTCATCGTTCTCACAACACTGAGGACCAGTCATTCGAAATGACTTCTCCATGCATTTTATGCATTGGTAAAAGCACTATGATGAAAAGTGTGATAAGTTTTCAGGTACCTCCTATACTAATAGAGCCACATGCTCACCGGTTTGCCACATGATGTAGGCCTATGGACTGAACAAGAAACCACCAAAAATTTTAACCAGTCATCGTTCTCACAACACTGAGGACCAGTCATTCGAAATGACTTCTCCATGCATTTTATGCATTGGTAAAAGCACTATGATGAAAAGTGTGATAAGTTTTCAGGTACCTCCTATACTAATAGAGCCACATGCTCACCGGTTTGCCACATGATGTAGGCCTATGGACTGAACAAGAAACCACCAAAAATTTTAACCAGTCATCGTTCTCACAACACTGAGGACCAGTCATTCGAAATGACTTCTCCATGCATTTTATGCATTGGTAAAAGCACTATGATGAAAAGTGTGATATGTTTTCAGGTATCTCCTATACTAATAGAGCCACATGCTCACCGGTTTGCCACATGATGTAGGCCTATGGACTGAACAAGAAACCACCAAAAATTTTAACCAGTCATCGTTCTCACAACACTGAGGACCAGTCATTCGAAATGACTTCTCCATGCATTTTATGCATTGGTAAAAGCACTATGATGAAAAGTGTGATATGTTTTCAGGTATCTCCTATACTAATAGAGCCACATGCTCACCGGTTTGCCACATGATGTAGGCCTATGGACTGAACAAGAAACCACCAAAAATTTTAACCAGTCATCGTTCTCACAACACTGAGGACCAGTCATTCGAAATGACTTCTCCATGCATTTTATGCATTGGTAAAAGCACTATGATGAAAAGTGTGATATGTTTTCAGGTTTCTCCTATACTAATAGAGCCACATGCTCACCGGTTTGCCACATGATGTAGGCCTATGGACTGAACAAGAAACCACCAAAAATTTTAACCAGTCATCGTTCTCACAACACTGAGGACCAGTCATTCGAAATGACTTCTCCATGCATTTTATGCATTGGTAAAAGCACTATGATGAAAAGTGTGATATGTTTTCAGGTATCTCCTATACTAATAGAGCCACATGCTCACCGGTTTGCCACATGATGTAGGCCTATGGACTGAACAAGAAACCACCAAAAATTTTAACCAGTCATCGTTCTCACAACACTGAGGACCAGTCATTCGAAATGACTTCTCCATGCATTTTATGCATTGGTAAAAGCACTATGATGAAAAGTGTGATATGCTTTCAGGTATCTCCTACACTAATAGAGCCACATGCTCACCGGTTTGCCACATGATGTAGGCCTATGGACTGAACAAGAAACCACCAAAAATTTTAACCAGTCATCGTTCTCACAACACTGAGGACCAGTCATTCGAAATGACTTCTCCATGCATTTTATGCATTGGTAAAAGCACTATGATGAAAAGTGTGATATGTTTTCAGGTATCTCCTATACTAATAGAGCCACATGCTCACCGGTTTGCCACATGATGTAGGCCTATGGACTGAACAAGAAACCACCAAAAATTTTAACCAGTCATCGTTCTCACAACACTGAGGACCAGTCATTCGAAATGACTTCTCCATGCATTTTATGCATTGGTAAAAGCACTATGATGAAAAGTGTGATATGTTTTCAGGTATCTCCTATACTAATAGAGCCACATGCTCACCGGTTTGCCACATGATGTAGGCCTATGGACTGAACAAGAAACCACCAAAAATTTTAACCAGTCATCGTTCTCACAACACTGAGGACCAGTCATTCGAAATGACTTCTCCATGCATTTTATGCATTGGTAAAAGCACTATGATGAAAAGTGTGATATGTTTTCAGGTATCTCCTATACTAATAGAGCCACATGCTCACCGGTTTGCCACATGATGTAGGCCTATGGACTGAACAAGAAACCACCAAAAATTTTAACCAGTCATCGTTCTCACAACACTGAGGACCAGTCATTCGAAATGACTTCTCCATGCATTTTATGCATTGGTAAAAGCACTATGATGAAAAGTGTGATATGTTTTCAGGTATCTCCTATACTAATAGAGCCACATGCTCACCAGTTTTCCACATGATGTAGGCCTATGGACTGAACAAGAAACCACCAAAAATTTTAACCAGTCATCGTTCTCACAACACTGAGGACCAGTCATTCGAAATGACTTCTCCATGCATTTTATGCATTGGTAAAAGCACTATGATGAAAAGTGTGATATGTTTTCAGGTATCTCCTATACTAATAGAGCCACATGCTCACCGGTTTGCCACATGATGTAGGCCTATGGACTGAACAAGAAACCACCAAAAATTTTAACCAGTCATCGTTCTCACAACACTGAGGACCAGTCATTCGAAATGACTTCTCCATGCATTTTATGCATTGGTAAAAGCACTATGATGAAAAGTGTGATATGTTTTCAGGTATCTCCTATACTAATAGAGCCACATGCTCACCGGTTTGCCACATGATGTAGGCCTATGGACTGAACAAGAAACCACCAAAAATTTTAACCAGTCATCGTTCTCACAACACTGAGGACGAGTCATTCGAAATGACTTCTCCATGCATTTTATACATTGGTAAAAGCACTATGATGAAAAGTGTGATATGTTTTCAGGTATCTCCTATACTAATAGAGCCACATGCTCACCGGTTTGCCACATGATGTAGGCCTATGGACTGAACAAGAAACCACCAAAAATTTTAACCAGTCATCGTTCTCACAACACTGAGGACCAGTCATTCGAAATGACTTCTCCATGCATTTTATGCATTGGTAAAAGCACTATGATGAAAAGTGTGATATGTTTTCAGGTATCTCCTATACTAATAGAGCCACATGCTCACCGGTTTGCCACATGATGTAGGCCTATGGACTGAACAAGAAACCACCAAAAATTTTAACCAGTCATCGTTCTCACAACACTGAGGACCAGTCATTCGAAATGACTTCTCCATGCATATTAGTATAGGAGATACCTGAAAACATCACACTTTTCATCATAGTGCTTTTACCAATGCATAAAATGCATGTAGAAGTCATTTCGAATGACTGGTCCTCAGTGTTGTGAGAACGATGACTGGTTAAAATTTTTGGTGGTTTCTTGTTCAGTCCATAGGCCTACATCATGTGGCAAACCGGTGAGCATGTGGCTCTATTAGTATAGGAGATACCTGAAAACATATCACACTTTTCATCATAGTGCTTTTACCAATGCATAAAATGCATGGAGAAGTCATTTCGAATAACTGGTCCTCAGTGTTGTGAGAACGATGACTGGTTAAAATTTTTGGTGGTTTCTTGTTCAGTCCATAGGCCTACATCATGTGGCAAACCGGTGAGCATGTGGCTCTATTAGTATAGGAGATACCTGAAAACATATCACACTTTTCATCATAGTGCTTTTACCAATGCATAAAATGCATGGAGAAGTCATTTCGAATGACTGGTCCTCAGTGTTGTGAGAACGATGACTGGTTAAAATTTTTGGTGGTTTCTTGTTCAGTCCATAGGCCTACATCATGTGGCAAACCGGTGAGCATGTGGCTCTATTAGTATAGGAGATACCTGAAAACATATCACACTTTTCATCATAGTGCTTTTACCAATGCATAAAATGCATGGAGAAGTCATTTCGAATGACTGGTCCTCAGTGTTGTGAGAACGATGACTGGATAAAATTTTTGGTGGTTTCTTGTTCAGTCCATAGGCCTACATCATGTGGCAAACCGGTGAGCATGTGGCTCTATTAGTATAGGAGATACCTGAAAACATATCACACTTTTCATCATAGTGCTTTTACCAATGCATAAAATGCATGGAGAAGTCATTTCGAATGACTGGTCCTCAGTGTTGTGAGAACGATGACTGGTTAAAATTTTTGGTGGTTTCTTGTTCAGTCCATAGGCCTACATCATGTGGCAAACCGGTGAGCATGTGGCTCTATTAGTATAGGAGATACCTGAAAACATATCACACTTTTCATCATAGTGCTTTTACCAATGCATAAAATGCATGGAGAAGTCATTTCGAATGACTGGTCCTCAGTGTTGTGAGAACGATGACTGGTTAAAATTTTTGGTGGTTTCTTGTTCAGTCCATAGGCCTACATCATGTGGCAAACCGGTGAGCATGTGGCTCTATTAGTATAGGAGATACCTGAAAACATATCACACTTTTCATCATAGTGCTTTTACCAATGCATAAAATGCATGGAGAAGTCATTTCGAATGACTGGTCCTCAGTGTTGTGAGAACGATGACTGGTTAAAATTTTTGGTGGTTTCTTGTTCAGTCCATAGGCCTACATCATGTGGCAAACCGGTGAGCATGTGGCTCTATTAGTATAGGAGATACCAGAAAACATATCACACTTTTCATCATAGTGCTTTTACCAATGCATAAAATGCATGGAGAAGTCATTTCGAATGACTGGTCCTCAGTGTTGTGAGAACGATGACTGGTTAAAATTTTTGGTGGTTTCTTGTTCAGTCCATAGGCCTACATCATGTGGCAAACCGGTGAGCATGTGGCTCTATTAGTATAGGAGATACCTGAAAACATATCACACTTTTCATCATAGTGCTTTTACCAATGCATAAAATGCATGGAGAAGTCATTTCGAATGACTGGTCCTCAGTGTTGTGAGAACGATGACTGGTTAAAATTTTTGGTGGTTTCTTGTTCAGTCCATAGGCCTACATCATGTGGCAAACCGGTGAGCATGTGGCTCTATTAGTATAGGAGATACCTGAAAACATATCACACTTTTCATCATAGTGCTTTTACCAATGCATAAAATGCATGGAGAAGTCATTTCGAATGACTGGTCCTCAGTGTTGTGAGAACGATGACTGGTTAAAATTTTTGGTGGTTTCTTGTTCAGTCCATAGGCCTACATCATGTGGCAAACCGGTGAGCATGTGGCTCTATTAGTATAGGAGATACCTGAAAACATATCACACTTTTCATCATAGTGCTTTTACCAATGCATAAAATGCATGGAGAAGTCATTTCGAATGACTGGTCCTCAGTGTTGTGAGAACGATGACTGGATAAAATTTTTGGTGGTTTCTTGTTCAGTCCATAGGCCTACATCATGTGGCAAACCGGTGAGCATGTGGCTCTATTAGTATAGGAGATACCTGAAAACATATCACACTTTTCATCATAGTGCTTTTACCAATGCATAAAATGCATGGAGAAGTCATTTCGAATGACTGGTCCTCAGTGTTGTGAGAACGATGACTGGTTAAAATTTTTGGTGGTTTCTTGTTCAGTCCATAGGCCTACATCATGTGGCAAACCGGTGAGCATGTGGCTCTATTAGTATAGGAGATACCTGAAAACATATCACACTTTTCATCATAGTGCTTTTACCAATGCATAAAATGCATGGAGAAGTCATTTCGAATGACTGGTCCTCAGTGTTGTGAGAACGATGACTGGATAAAATTTTTGGTGGTTTCTTGTTCAGTCCATAGGCCTACATCATGTGGCAAACCGGTGAGCATGTGGCTCTATTAGTATAGGAGATACCTGAAAACATATCACACTTTTCATCATAGTGCTTTTACCAATGCATAAAATGCATGGAGAAGTCATTTCGAATGACTGGTCCTCAGTGTTGTGAGAACGATGACTGGTTAAAATTTTTGGTGGTTTCTTGTTCAGTCCATAGGCCTACATCATGTGGCAAACCGGTGAGCATGTGGCTCTATTAGTATAGGAGATACCTGAAAACATATCACACTTTTCATCATAGTGCTTTTACCAATGCATAAAATGCATGGAGAAGTCATTTCGAATGACTGGTCCTCAGTGTTGTGAGAACGATGACTGGTTAAAATTTTTGGTGGTTTCTTGTTCAGTCCATAGGCCTACATCATGTGGCAAACCGGTGAGCATGTGGCTCTATTAGTATAGGAGATACCTGAAAACATATCACACTTTTCATCATAGTGCTTTTACCAATGCATAAAATGCATGGAGAAGTCATTTCGAATGACTGGTCCTCAGTGTTGTGAGAACGATGACTGGTTAAAATTTTTGGTGGTTTCTTGTTCAGTCCATAGGCCTACATCATGTGGCAAACCGGTGAGCATGTGGCTCTATTAGTATAGGAGATACCTGAAAACATATCACACTTTTCATCATAGTGCTTTTACCAATGCATAAAATGCATGGAGAAGTCATTTCGAATGACTGGTCCTCAGTGTTGTGAGAACGATGACTGGTTAAAATTTTTGGTGGTTTCTTGTTCAGTCCATAGGCCTACATCATGTGGCAAACCGGTGAGCATGTGGCTCTATTAGTATAGGAGATACCTGAAAACATATCACACTTTTCATCATAGTGCTTTTACCAATGCATAAAATGCATGGAGAAGTCATTTCGAATGACTGGTCCTCAGTGTTGTGAGGACAATGACTGGTTAAAATTTTTGGTGGTTTCTTGTTCAGTCCATAGGCCTACATCATGTGGCAAACCGGTGAGCATGTGGCTCTATTAGTATAGGAGATACCTGAAAACATATCACACTTTTCATCATAGTGCTTTTACCAATGGATAAAATGCATGGAGAAGTCATTTCGAATGACTGGTCCTCAGTGTTGTGAGGACGATGACTGGTTAAAATTTTTGGTGGTTTCTTGTTCAGTCCATAGGCCTACATCATGTGGCAAACCGGTGAGCATGTGGCTCTATTAGTATAGGAGATACCTGAAAACATATCACACTTTTCATCATAGTGCTTTTACCAATGCATAAAATGCATGGAGAAGTCATTTCGAATGACTGGTCCTCAGTGTTGTGAGAACGATGACTGGTTAAAATTTTTGGTGGTTTCTTGTTCAGTCCATAGGCCTACATCATGTGGCAAACCGGTGAGCATGTGGCTCTATTAGTATAGGAGATACCTGAAAACATATCACACTTTTCATCATAGTGCTTTTACCAATGCATAAAATGCATGGAGAAGTCATTTCGAATGACTGGTCCTCAGTGTTGTGAGAACGATGACTGGTTAAAATTTTTGGTGGTTTCTTGTTCAGTCCATAGGCCTACATCATGTGGCAAACCGGTGAGCATGTGGCTCTATTAGTATAGGAGATACCTGAAAACATATCACACTTTTCATCATAGTGCTTTTACCAATGCATAAAATGCATGGAGAAGTCATTTCGAATGACTGGTCCTCAGTGTTGTGAGAACGATGACTGGTTAAAATTTTTGGTGGTTTCTTGTTCAGTCCATAGGCCTACATCATGTGGCAAACCGGTGAGCATGTGGCTCTATTAGTATAGGAGATACCTGAAAACATATCACACTTTTCATCATAGTGCTTTTACCAATGCATAAAATGCATGGAGAAGTCATTTCGAATGACTGGTCCTCAGTGTTGTGAGAACGATGACTGGTTAAAATTTTTGGTGGTTTCTTGTTCAGTCCATAGGCCTACATCATGTGGCAAACCGGTGAGCATGTGGCTCTATTAGTATAGGAGATACCTGAAAACATATCACACTTTTCATCATAGTGCTTTTACCAATGCATAAAATGCATGGAGAAGTCATTTCGAATGACTGGTCCTCAGTGTTGTGAGAACGATGACTGGTTAAAATTTTTGGTGGTTTCTTGTTCAGTCCATAGGCCTACATCATGTGGCAAACCGTTGAGCATGTGGCTCTATTAGTATAGGAGATACCTGAAAACATATCACACTTTTCATCATAGTGCTTTTACCAATGCATAAAATGCATGGAGACGTCATTTCGAATGACTGGTCCTCAGTGTTGTGAGAACGATGACTGGTTAAAATTTTTGGTGGTTTCTTGTTCAGTCCATAGGCCTACATCATGTGGCAAACCGGTGAGCATGTGGCTCTATTAGTATAGGAGATACCTGAAAACATATCACACTTTTCATCATAGTGCTTTTACCAATGCATAAAATGCATGGAGAAGTCATTTCGAATGACTGGTCCTCAGTGTTGTGAGAACGATGACTGGTTAAAATTTTTCGTGGTTTCTTGTTCAGTCCATAGGCCTACATCATGTGGCAAACCGGTGAGCATGTGGCTCTATTAGCATAGGAGATACCTGAAAACATATCACACTTTTCATCATAGTGCTTTTACCAATGCATAAAATGCATGGAGAAGTCATTTCGAATGACTGGTCCTCAGTGTTGTGAGAACGATGACTGGTTAAAATTTTTGGTGGTTTCTTGTTCAGTCCATAGGCCTACATCATGTGGCAAACCGGTGAGCATGTGGCTCTATTAGTATAGGAGATACCTGAAAACATATCACACTTTTCATCATAGTGCTTTTACCAATGCATAAAATGCATGGAGAAGTCATTTCGAATGACTGGTCCTCAGTGTTGTGAGAACGATGACTGGTTAAAATTTTTGGTGGTTTCTTGTTCAGTCCATAGGCCTACATCATGTGGCAAACCGGTGAGCATGTGGCTCTATTAGTATAGGAGATACCTGAAAACATATCACACTTTTCATCATAGTGCTTTTACCAATGCATAAAAAGCATGGAGAAGACATTTCGAATGACTGGTCCTCAGTGTTGTGAGAACGATGACTGGTTAAAATTTTTGGTGGTTTCTTGTTCAGTCCATAGGCCTACATCATGTGGCAAACCGGTGAGCATGTGGCTCTATTAGTATAGGAGATACCTGAAAACATATCACACTTTTCATCATAGTGCTTTTACCAATGCATAAAATGCATGGAGAAGTCATTTCGAATGACTGGTCCTCAGTTTTGTGTGAACGATGACTGGATAAAATTTTTGGTGGTTTCTTGTTCAGTCCATAGGCCTACATCATGTGGCAAACCGGTGAGCATGTGGCTCTATTAGTATAGGAGATACCTGAAAACATATCACACTTTTCATCATAGTGCTTTTACCAATGCATAAAATGCATGGAGAAGTCATTTCGAATGACTGGTCCTCAGTGTTGTGAGAACGATGACTGGTTAAAATTTTTGGTGGTTTCTTGTTCAGTCCATAGGCCTACATCATGTGGCAAACCGGTGAGCATGTGGCTCTATTAGTATAGGAGATACCTGAAAACATATCACACTTTTCATCATAGTGCTTTTACCAATGCATAAAATGCATGGAGAAGTCATTTCGAATGACTGGTCCTCAGTGTTGTGAGAACGATGACTGGATAAAATTTTTGGTGGTTTCTTGTTCAGTCCATAGGCCTACATCATGTGGCAAACCGGTGAGCATGTGGCTCTATTAGTATAGGAGATACCTGAAAACATATCACACTTTTCATCATAGTGCTTTTACCAATGCATAAAATGCATGGAGAAGTCATTTCGAATGACTGGTCCTCAGTGTTGTGAGAACGATGACTGGTTAAAATTTTTGGTGGTTTCTTGTTCAGTCCATAGGCCTACATCATGTGGCAAACCGGTGAGCATGTGGCTCTATTAGTATAGGAGATACCTGAAAACATATCACACTTTTCATCATAGTGCTTTTACCAATGCATAAAATGCATGGAGAAGTCATTTCGAATGACTGGTCCTCAGTGTTGTGAGAACGATGACTGGTTAAAATTTTTGGTGGTTTCTTGTTCAGTCCATAGGCCTACATCATGTGGCAAACCGGTGAGCATGTGGCTCTATTAGTATAGGAGATACCTGAAAACATATCACACTTTTCATCATAGTGCTTTTACCAATGCATAAAATGCATGGAGAAGTCATTTCGAATGACTGGTCCTCAGTGTTGTGAGAACGATGACTGGTTAAAATTTTTGGTGGTTTCTTGTTCAGTCCATAGGCCTACATCATGTGGCAAACCGGTGAGCATGTGGCTCTATTAGTATAGGAGATACCTGAAAACATATCACACTTTTCATCATAGTGCTTTTACCAATGCATAAAATGCATGGAGAAGTCATTTCGAATGACTGGTCCTCAGTGTTGTGAGGACAATGACTGGTTAAAATTTTTGGTGGTTTCTTGTTCAGTCCATAGGCCTACATCATGTGGCAAACCGGTGAGCATGTGCCTCTATTAGTATAGGAGATACCTGAAAACATATCACACTTTTCATCATAGTGCTTTTACCAATGGATAAAATGCATGGAGAAGTCATTTCGAATGACTGGTCCTCAGTGTTGTGAGGACGATGACTGGTTAAAATTTTTGGTGGTTTCTTGTTCAGTCCATAGGCCTACATCATGTGGCAAACCGGTGAGCATGTGGCTCTATTAGTATAGGAGATACCTGAAAACATATCACACTTTTCATCATAGTGCTTTTACCAATGCATAAAATGCATGGAGAAGTCATTTCGAATGACTGGTCCTCAGTGTTGTGAGAACGATGACTGGTTAAAATTTTTGGTGGTTTCTTGTTCAGTCCATAGGCCTACATCATGTGGCAAACCGGTGAGCATGTGGCTCTATTAGTATAGGAGATACCTGAAAACATATCACACTTTTCATCATAGTGCTTTTACCAATGCATAAAATGCATGGAGAAGTCATTTCGAATGACTGGTCCTCAGTGTTGTGAGAACGATGACTGGATAAAATTTTTGGTGGTTTCTTGTTCAGTCCATAGGCCTACATCATGTGGCAAACCGGTGAGCATGTGGCTCTATTAGTATAGGAGATACCTGAAAACATATCACACTTTTCATCATAGTGCTTTTACCAATGCATAAAATGCATGGAGAAGTCATTTCGAATGACTGGTCCTCAGTGTTGTGAGAACGATGACTGGTTAAAATTTTTGGTGGTTTCTTGTTCAGTCCATAGGCCTACATCATGTGGCAAACCGGTGAGCATGTGGCTCTATTAGTATAGGAGATACCTGAAAACATATCACACTTTTCATCATAGTGCTTTTACCAATGCATAAAATGCATGGAGAAGTCATTTCGAATGACTGGTCCTCAGTGTTGTGAGAATGATGACTGGTTAAAATTTTTGGTGGTTTCTTGTTCAGTCCATAGGCCTACATCATGTGGCAAACCGGTGAGCATGTGGCTCTATTAGTATAGGAGATACCTGAAAACATATCACACTTTTCATCATAGTGCTTTTACCAATGCATAAAATGCATGGAGAAGTCATTTCGAATGACTGGTCCTCAGTGTTGTGAGAACGATGACTGGTTAAAATTTTTGGTGGTTTCTTGTTCAGTCCATAGGCCTACATCATGTGGCAAACCGGTGAGCATGTGGCTCTATTAGTATAGGAGATACCTGAAAACATATCACACTTTTCATCATAGTGCTTTTACCAATGCATAAAATGCATGGAGAAGTCATTTCGAATGACTGGTCCTCAGTGTTGTGAGGACGATGACTGGTTAAAATTTTTGGTGGTTTCTTGTTCAGTCCATAGGCCTACATCATGTGGCAAACCGGTGAGCATGTGGCTCTATTAGTATAGGAGATACCTGAAAACATATCACACTTTTCATCATAGTGCTTTTACCAATGCATAAAATGCATGGAGAAGTCATTTCGAATGACTGGTCCTCAGTGTTGTGAGAACGATGACTGGTTAAAATTTTTGGTGGTTTCTTGTTCAGGCCATAGGCCTACATCATGTGGCAAACCGGTGAGCATGTGGCTCTATTAGTATAGGAGATACCTGAAAACATATCACACTTTTCATCATAGTGCTTTTACCAATGCATAAAATGCATGGAGAAGTCATTTCGAATGACTGGTCCTCAGTGTTGTGAGAACGATGACTGGTTAAAATTTTTGGTGGTTTCTTGTTCAGTCCATAGGCCTACATCATGTGGCAAACCGGTGAGCATGTGGCTCTATTAGTATAGGAGATACCTGAAAACATATCACACTTTTCATCATAGTGCTTTTACCAATGCATAAAATGCATGGAGAAGTCATTTCAAATGACTGGTCCTCAGTGTTGTGAGAACGATGACTGGTTAAAATTTTTGGTGGTTTCTTGTTCAGTCCATAGGCCTACATCATGTGGCAAACCGGTGAGCATGTGGCTCTATTAGTATAGGAGATACCTGAAAACATATCACACTTTTCATCATAGTGCTTTTACCAATGCATAAAATGCATGGAGAAGTCATTTCGAATGACTGGTCCTCAGTGTTGTGAGAACGATGACTGGTTAAAATTTTTGGTGGTTTCTTGTTCAGTCCATAGGCCTACATCATGTGGCAAACCGGTGAGCATGTGGCTCTATTAGTATAGGAGATACCTGAAAACATATCACACTTTTCATCATAGTGCTTTTACCAATGCATAAAATGCATGGAGAAGTCATTTCGAATGACTGGTCCTCAGTGTTGTGAGAACGATGACTGGTTAAAATTTTTGGTGGTTTCTTGTTCAGTCCATAGGCCTACATCATGTGGCAAACCGATGAGCATGTCGCTCTATTAGTATAGGAGATACCTGAAAACATATCACACTTTTCATCATAGTGCTTTTACCAATGCATAAAATGCATGGAGAAGTCATTTCGAATGACTGGTCCTCAGTGTTGTGAGAACGATGACTGGTTAAAATTTTTGGTGGTTTCTTGTTCAGTCCATAGGCCTACATCATGTGGCAAACCGGTGAGCATGTGGCTCTATTAGTATAGGAGATACCTGAAAACATATCACACTTTTCATCATAGTGCTTTTACCAATGCATAAAATGCATGGAGAAGTCATTTCGAATGACTGGTCCTCAGTGTTGTGAGAACGATGACTGGTTAAAATTTTTGGTGGTTTCTTGTTCAGTCCATAGGCCTACATCATGTGGCAAACCGGTGAGCATGTGGCTCTATTAGTATAGGAGATACCTGAAAACATATCACACTTTTCATCATAGTGCTTTTACCAATGCATAAAATGCATGGAGAAGTCATTTCGAATGACTGGTCCTCAGTGTTGTGAGAACGATGACTGGTTAAAATTTTTGGTGGTTTCTTGTTCAGTCCATAGGCCTATATCATGTGGCAAACCGGTGAGCATGTGGCTCTATTAGTATAGGAGATACCTGAAAACATATCACATTTTTAATCATAGTGCTTTTACCAATGCATAAAATGCATGGAGAAGTCATTTCGAATGACTGGTCCTCAGTGTTTTGAGAACGATGACTGGTTAAAATTTTTGGTGGTTTCTTGTTCAGTCCATAGGCCTACATCATGTGGCAAACCGGTGAGCATGTGGCTCTATTAGTATAGGAGATACCTGAAAACATATCACACTTTTCATCATAGTGCTTTTACCAATGCATAAAATGCATGGAGAAGTCATTTCGAATGACTGGTCCTCAGTGTTGTGAGAACGATGACTGGTTAAAATTTTTGGTGGTTTCTTGTTCAGTCCATAGGCCTACATCATGTGGCAAACCGGTGAGCATGTGGCTCTATTAGTATAGGAGATACCTGAAAACATATCACACTTTTCATCATAGTGCTTTTAGCAATGCATAAAATGCATGGAGAAGTCATTTCGAATGACTGGTCCTCAGTGTTGTGAGAACGATGACTGGTTAAAATTTTTGGTGGTTTCTTGTTCAGTCCATAGGCCTACATCATGTGGCAAACCGGTGAGCATGTGGCTCTATTAGTATAGGAGATACCTGAAAACATATCACACTTTTCATCATAGTGCTTTTACCAATGCATAAAATGCATGGAGAAGTCATTTCGAATGACTGGTCCTCAGTGTTGTGAGAACGATGACTGGTTAAAATTTTTGGTGGTTTCTTGTTCAGTCCATAGGCCTACATCATGTGGCAAACCGGTGAGCATGTGGCTCTATTAGTATAGGAGATACCTGAAAACATATCACACTTTTCATCATAGTGCTTTTACCAATGCATAAAATGCATGGAGAAGTCATTTCGAATGACTGGTCCTCAGTGTTGTGAGAACGATGACTGGTTAAAATTTTTGGTGGTTTCTTGTTCAGTCCATAGGCCTATATCATGTGGCAAACCGGTGAGCATGTGGCTCTATTAGTATAGGAGATACCTGAAAACATATCACATTTTTAATCATAGTGCTTTTACCAATGCATAAAATGCATGGAGAAGTCATTTCGAATGACTGGTCCTCAGTGTTTTGAGAACGATGACTGGTTAAAATTTTTGGTGGTTTCTTGTTCAGTCCATAGGCCTACATCATGTGGCAAACCGGTGAGCATGTGGCTCTATTAGTATAGGAGATACCTGAAAACATATCACACTTTTCATCATAGTGCTTTTACCAATGCATAAAATGCATGGAGAAGTCATTTCGAATGACTGGTCCTCAGTGTTGTGAGAACGATGACTGGTTAAAATTTTTGGTGGTTTCTTGTTCAGTCCATAGGCCTACATCATGTGGCAAACCGGTGAGCATGTGGCTCTATTAGTATAGGAGATACCTGAAAACATATCACACTTTTCATCATAGTGCTTTTAGCAATGCATAAAATGCATGGAGAAGTCATTTCGAATGACTGGTCCTCAGTGTTGTGAGAACGATGACTGGTTAAAATTTTTGGTGGTTTCTTGTTCAGTCCATAGGCCTACATCATGTGGCAAACCGGTGAGCATGTGGCTCTATTAGTATAGGAGATACCTGAAAACATATCACACTTTTCATCATAGTGCTTTTACCAATGCATAAAATGCATGGAGAAGTCATTTCGAATGACTGGTCCTCAGTGTTGTGAGAACGATGACTGGTTAAAATTTTTGGTGGTTTCTTGTTCAGTCCATAGGCCTACATCATGTGGCAAACCGGTGAGCATGTGGCTCTATTAGTATAGGAGATACCTGAAAACATATCACACTTTTCATCATAGTGCTTTTACCAATGCATAAAATGCATGGAGAAGTCATTTCGAATGACTGGTCCTCAGTGTTGTGAGAACGATGACTGGTTAAAATTTTTGGTGGTTTCTTGTTCAGTCCATAGGCCTACATCATGTGGCAAACCGGTGAGCATGTGGCTCTATTAGTATAGGAGATACCTGAAAACATATCACACTTTTCATCATAGTGCTTTTACCAATGCATAAAATGCATGGAGAAGTCATTTCGAATGACTGGTCCTCAGTGTTGTGAGAACGATGACTGGATAAAATTTTTGGTGGTTTCTTGTTCAGTCCATAGGCCTACATCATGTGGCAAACCGGTGAGCATGTGGCTCTATTAGTATAGGAGATACCTGAAAACATATCACACTTTTCATCATAGTGCTTTTACCAATGCATAAAATGCATGGAGAAGTCATTTCGAATGACTGGTCCTCAGTGTTGTGAGAACGATGACTGGATAAAATTTTTGGTGGTTTCTTGTTCAGTCCATAGGCCTACATCATGTGGCAAACCGGTGAGCATGTGGCTCTATTAGTATAGGAGATACCTGAAAACATATCACACTTTTCATCATAGTGCTTTTACCAATGCATAAAATGCATGGAGAAGTCATTTCGAATGACTGGTCCTCAGTGTTGTGAGAACGATGACTGGTTAAAATTTTTGGTGGTTTCTTGTTCAGTCCATAGGCCTACATCATGTGGCAAACCGGTGAGCATGTGGCTCTATTAGTATAAGAGATACCTGAAAACATCACACTTTTCATCATAGTGCTTTTACCAATGCATAAAATGCATGGAGAAGTCATTTCGAATGACTGGTACTCAGTGTTGTGAGAACGATGACTGGTAAAAATTTTTGGTGGTTTCTTGTTCAGTCCATAGGCCTACATCATGTGGCAAACCGGTGAGCATGTGGCTCTATTAGTATAGGAGATACCTGAAAACATATCACACTTTTCATCATAGTGCTTTTACCAAAGCATAAAATGCATGGAGAAGTCATTTCGAATGACTGGTCCTCAGTGTTGTGAGAACGATGACTGGTTAAAATTTTTGGTGGTTTCTTGTTCAGTCCATAGGCCTACATCATGTGGCAAACCGGTGAGCATGTGGCTCTATTAGTATAGGAGATACCTGAAAACATATCACACTTTTCATCATAGTGCTTTTACCAATGCATAAAATGCATGGAGAAGTCATTTCGAATGACTGGTCCTCATTGTTGTGAGAACGATGACTGGTTAAAATTTTTGGTGGTTTCTTGTTCAGTCCATAGGCCTACATCATGTGGCAAACCGATGAGCATGTGGCTCTATTAGTATAGGAGATACCTGAAAACATATCACACTTTTCATCATAGTGCTTTTACCAATGCATAAAATGCATGGAGAAGTCATTTCGAATGACTGGTCCTCAGTGTTGTGAGAACGATGACTGGTTAAAATTTTTGGTGGTTTCTTGTTCAGTCCATAGGCCTACATCATGTGGCAAACCGGTGAGCATGTGGCTCTATTAGTATAGGAGATACCTGAAAACATATCACACTTTTCATCATAGTGCTTTTACCAATGCATAAAATGCATGGAGAAGTCATTTCGAATGACTGGTCCTCAGTGTTGTGAGAACGATGACTGGTTAAAATTTTTGGTGGTTTCTTGTTCAGTCCATAGGCCTACATCATGTGGCAAACCGGTGAGCATGTGGCTCTATTAGTATAGGAGATACCTGAAAACATATCACACTTTTCATCATAGTGCTTTTACCAATGCATAAAATGCATGGAGAAGTCATTTCGAATGACTGGTCCTCAGTGTTGTGAGAACGATGACTGGTTAAAATTTTTGGTGGTTTCTTGTTCAGTCCATAGGCCTATATCATGTGGCAAACCGGTGAGCATGTGGCTCTATTAGTATAGGAGATACCTGAAAACATATCACATTTTTAATCATAGTGCTTTTACCAATGCATAAAATTCATGGAGAAGTCATTTCGAATGACTGGTCCTCAGTGTTTTGAGAACGATGACTGGTTAAAATTTTTGGTGGTTTCTTGTTCAGTCCATAGGCCTACATCATGTGGCAAACCGGTGAGCATGTGGCTCTATTAGTATAGGAGATACCTGAAAACATATCACACTTTTCATCATAGTGCTTTTACCAATGCATAAAATGCATGGAGAAGTCATTTCGAATGACTGGTCCTCAGTGTTGTGAGAACGATGACTGGTTAAAATTTTTGGTGGTTTCTTGTTCAGTCCATAGGCCTACATCATGTGGCAAACCGGTGAGCATGTGGCTCTATTAGTATAGGAGATACCTGAAAACATATCACACTTTTCATCATAGTGCTTTTAGCAATGCATAAAATGCATGGAGAAGTCATTTCGAATGACTGGTCCTCAGTGTTGTGAGAACGATGACTGGTTAAAATTTTTGGTGGTTTCTTGTTCAGTCCATAGGCCTACATCATGTGGCAAACCGGTGAGCATGTGGCTCTATTAGTATAGGAGATACCTGAAAACATATCACACTTTTCATCATAGTGCTTTTACCAATGCATAAAATGCATGGAGAAGTCATTTCGAATGACTGGTCCTCAGTGTTGTGAGAACGATGACTGGTTAAAATTTTTGGTGGTTTCTTGTTCAGTCCATAGGCCTACATCATGTGGCAAACCGGTGAGCATGTGGCTCTATTAGTATAGGAGATACCTGAAAACATATCACACTTTTCATCATAGTGCTTTTACCAATGCATAAAATGCATGGAGAAGTCATTTCGAATGACTGGTCCTCAGTGTTGTGAGAACGATGACTGGATAAAATTTTTGGTGGTTTCTTGTTCAGTCCATAGGCCTACATCATGTGGCAAACCGGTGAGCATGTGGCTCTATTAGTATAGGAGATACCTGAAAACATATCACACTTTTCATCATAGTGCTTTTACCAATGCATAAAATGCATGGAGAAGTCATTTCGAATGACTGGTCCTCAGTGTTGTGAGAACGATGACTGGTTAAAATTTTTGGTGGTTTCTTGTTCAGTCCATAGGCCTACATCATGTGGCAAACCGGTGAGCATGTGGCTCTATTAGTATAAGAGATACCTGAAAACATATCACACTTTTCATCATAGTGCTTTTACCAATGCATAAAATGCATGGAGAAGTCATTTCGAATGACTGGTCCTCAGTGTTGTGAGAACGATGACTGGTAAAAATTTTTGGTGGTTTCTTGTTCAGTCCATAGGCCTACATCATGTGGCAAACCGGTGAGCATGTGGCTCTATTAGTATAGGAGATACCTGAAAACATATCACACTTTTCATCATAGTGCTTTTACCAAAGCATAAAATGCATGGAGAAGTCATTTCGAATGACTGGTCCTCAGTGTTGTGAGAACGATGACTGGTTAAAATTTTTGGTGGTTTCTTGTTCAGTCCATAGGCCTACATCATGTGGCAAACCGGTGAGCATGTGGCTCTATTAGTATAGGAGATACCTGAAAACATATCACACTTTTCATCATAGTGCTTTTACCAATGCATAAAATGCATGGAGAAGTCATTTCGAATGACTGGTCCTCATTGTTGTGAGAACGATGACTGGTTAAAATTTTTGGTGGTTTCTTGTTCAGTCCATAGGCCTACATCATGTGGCAAACCGGTGAGCATGTGGCTCTATTAGTATAGGAGATACCTGAAAACATATCACACTTTTCATCATAGTGCTTTCACCAATGCATAAAATGCATGGAGAAGTCATTTCGAATGACTGGTCCTCAGTGTTGTGAGAACGATGACTGGTTAAAATTTTTGGTGGTTTCTTGTTCAGTCCATAGGCCTACATCATGTGGCAAACCGGTGAGCATGTGGCTCTATTAGTATAGGAGATACCTGAAAACATATCACACTTTTCATCATAGTGCTTTTACCAATGCATAAAATGCATGGAGAAGTCATTTCGAATGACTGGTCCTCAGTGTTGTGAGAACGATGACTGGTTAAAATTTTTGGTGGTTTCTTGTTCAGTCCATAGGCCTACATCATGTGGCAAACCGGTGAGCATGTGGCTCTATTAGTATAGGAGATACCTGAAAACATATCACACTTTTCATCATAGTGCTTTTACCAATGCATAAAATGCATGGAGAAGTCATTTCGAATGACTGGTCCTCAGTGTTGTGAGAACGATGACTGGTTAAAATTTTTGGTGGTTTCTTGTTCAGTCCATAGGCCTACATCATGTGGCAAACCGGTGAGCATGTGGCTCTATTAGTATAGGAGATACCTGAAAACATATCACACTTTTCATCATAGTGCTTTTACCAATGCATAAAATGCATGGAGAAGTCATTTCGAATGACTGGTCCTCAGTGTTGTGAGAACGATGACTGGTTAAAATTTTTGGTGGTTTCTTGTTCAGTCCATAGGCCTACATCATGTGGCAAACCGGTGAGCATGTGGCTCTATTAGTATAGGAGATACCTGAAAACATATCACACTTTTCATCATAGTGCTTTTACCAATGCATAAAATGCATGGAGAAGTCATTTCGAATGACTGGTCCTCAGTGTTGTGAGAACGATGACTGGTTAAAATTTTTGGTGGGTTCTTGTTCAGTCCATAGGCCTACATCATGTGGCAAACCGGTGAGCATGTGGCTCTATTAGTATAGGAGATACCTGAAAACATATCACACTTTTCATCATAGTGCTTTTACCAATGCATAAAATGCATGGAGAAGTCATTTCGAATGACTGGTCCTCAGTGTTGTGAGAACGATGACTGGTTAAAATTTTTGGTGGTTCTTGTTCAGTCCATAGGCCTACATCATGTGGCAAACCGGTGAGCATGTGGCTCTATTAGTATAGGAGATACCTGAAAACATATCACACTTTTCATCATAGTGCTTTTACCAATGCATAAAATGCATGGAGAAGTTATTTCGAATGACTGGTCCTCAGTGTTGTGAGAATGATGACTGGTTAAAATTTTTGGTGGTTTCTTGTTCAGTCCATAGGCCTACATCATGTGGCAAACTGGTGAGCATGTGGCTCTATTAGTATAGGAGATACCTGAAAACATATCACACTTTTCATCAT
>NW_027193615.1:0-28593 GCF_032444005.1 Ranitomeya imitator
CAGTCATCGTTCTCACAACACTGAGGACCAGTCATTCGAAATGACTTCTCCATGCATTTTATGCATTGGTAAAAGCACTATGATGAAAAGTGTGATATGTTTTCAGGTATCTCCTATACTAATAGAGCCACATGCTCACCGGTTTGCCACATGATGTAGGCCTATGGACTGAACAAGAAACCACCAAAAATTTTAACCAGTCATCGTTCTCACAACACTGAGGACCAGTCATTCGAAATGACTTCTCCATGCATTTTATGCATTGGTAAAAGCACTATGATGAAAAGTGTGATATGTTTTCAGGTATCTCCTATACTAATAGAGCCACATGCTCACCGGTTTGCCACATGATGTAGGCCTATGGACTGAACAAGAAACCACCAAAAATTTTAACCAGTCATCGTTCTCACAACACTGAGGACCAGTCATTCGAAATGACTTCTCCATGCATTTTATGCATTGGTAAAAGCACTATGATGAAAAGTGTGATATGTTTTCAGGTATCTCCTATACTAATAGAGCCACATGCTCACCGGTTTGCCACATGATGTAGGCCTATGGACTGAACAAGAAACCACCAAAAATTTTAACCAGTCATCGTTCTCACAACACTGAGGACCAGTCATTCGAAATGACTTCTCCATGCATTTTATGCATTGGTAAAAGCACTATGATGAAAAGTGTGATATGTTTTCAGGTATCTCCTATACTAATAGAGCCACATGCTCACCGGTTTGCCACATGATGTAGGCCTATGGACTGAACAAGAAACCACCAAAAATTTTAACCAGTCATCGTTCTCACAACACTGAGGACCAGTCATTCGAAATGACTTCTCCATGCATTTTATGCATTGGTAAAAGCACTATGATGAAAAGTGTGATATGTTTTCAGGTATCTCCTATACTAATAGAGCCACATGCTCACCGGTTTGCCACATGATGTAGGCCTATGGACTGAACAAGAAACCACCAAAAATTTTAACCAGTCATCGTTCTCACAACACTGAGGACCAGTCATTCGAAATGACTTCTCCATGCATTTTATGCATTGGTAAAAGCACTATGATGAAAAGTGTGATATGTTTTCAGGTATCTCCTATACTAATAGAGCCACATGCTCACCGGTTTGCCACATGATGTAGGCCTATGGACTGAACAAGAAACCACCAAAAATTTTAACCAGTCATCGTTCTCACAACACTGAGGACCAGTCATTCGAAATGACTTCTCCATGCATTTTATGCATTGGTAAAAGCACTATGATGTGATATGTTTTCAGGTATCTCCTATACTAATAGAGCCACATGCTCACCGGTTTGCCACATGATGTAGGCCTATGGACTGAACAAGAAACCACCAAAAATTTTAACCAGTCATCGTTCTCACAACACTGAGGACCAGTCATTCGAAATGACTTCTCCATGCATTTTATGCATTGGTAAAAGCACTATGATGAAAAGTGTGATATGTTTTCAGGTATCTCCTATACTAATAGAGCCACATGCTCACCGGTTTGCCACATGATGTAGGCCTATGGACTGAACAAGAAACCACCAAAAATTTTAACCAGTCATCGTTCTCACAACACTGAGGACCAGTCATTCGAAATGACTTCTCCATGCATTTTATGCATTGGTAAAAGCACTATGATGTGATATGTTTTCAGGTATCTCCTATACTAATAGAGCCACATGCTCACCGGTTTGCCACATGATGTAGGCCTATGGACTGAACAAGAAACCACCAAAAATTTTAACCAGTCATCGTTCTCACAACACTGAGGACCAGTCATTCGAAATGACTTCTCCATGCATTTTATGCATTGGTAAAAGCACTATGATGAAAAGTGTGATATGTTTTCAGGTATCTCCTATACTAATAGAGCCACATGCTCATCGGTTTGCCACATGATGTAGGCCTATGGACTGAACAAGAAACCACCAAAAATATTAACCAGTCATCGTTCTCACAACACTGAGGACCAGTCATTCGAAATGACTTCTCCATGCTTTTTATGCATTGGTAAAAGCACTATGATGAAAAGTGTGATATGTTTTCAGGTATCTCCTATACTAATAGAGCCACATGCTCACCGGTTTGCCACATGATGTAGGCCTATGGACTGAACAAGAAACCACCAAAAATTTTAACCAGTCATCGTTCTCACAACACTGAGGACCAGTCATTCGAAATGACTTCTCCATGCATTTTATGCATTGGTAAAAGCACTATGATGAAAAGTGTGATATGTTTTCATGTATCTCCTATACTAATAGAGCCACATGCTCACCGGTTTGCCACATGATGTAGGCCTATGGACTGAACAAGAAACCACCAAAAATTTTAACCAGTCATCGTTCTCACAACACTGAGGACCAGTCATTCGAAATGACTTCTCCATGCATTTTATGCATTGGTAAAAGCACTATGATGAAAAGTGTGATATGTTTTCAGGTATCTCCTATACTAATAGAGCCACATGCTCACCGGTTTGCCACATGATGTAGGCCTATGGACTGAACAAGAAACCACCAAAAATTTTAACCAGTCATTGTTCTCACAACACTGAGGACCAGTCATTCGAAATGACTTCTCCATGCATTTTATGCATTGGTAAAAGCACTATGATGTGATATGTTTTCAGGTATCTCCTATACTAATAGAGCCACATGCTCACCGGTTTGCCACATGATGTAGGCCTATGGACTGAACAAGAAACCACCAAAAATTTTAACCAGTCATCGTTCTCACAACACTGAGGAATAGTCATTCGAAATGACTTCTCCATGCATTTTATGCATTGGTAAAAGCACTATGATGAAAAGTGTGATATGTTTTCAGGTATCTCCTATACTAATAGAGCCACATGCTCACCGGTTTGCCACATGATGTAGGCCTATGGACTGAACAAGAAACCACCAAAAATTTTAACCAGTCATCGTTCTCACAACACTGAGGACCAGTCATTCGAAATGACTTCTCCATGCATTTTATGCATTGGTAAAAGCACTATGATGAAAAGTGTGATATGTTTTCAGGTATCTCCTATACTAATAGAGCCACATGCTCACCAGTTTGCCACATGATGTAGGCCTATGGACTGAACAAGAAACCACCAAAAATTTTAACCAGTCATCGTTCTCACAACACTGAGGACCAGTCATTCGAAATGACTTCTCCATGCATTTTATGCATTGGTAAAAGCACTATGATGAAAAGTGTGATATGTTTTCAGGTATCTCCTATACTAATAGAGCCACATGCTCACCGGTTTGCCACATGATGTAGGCCTATGGACTGAACAAGAAATCACCAAAAATTTTAACCAGTCATCGTTCTCACAACACTGAGGACCAGTCATTCGAAATGACTTCTCCATGCATTTTATGCATTGGTAAAAGCACTATGATGAAAAGTGTGATATGTTTTCAGGTATCTCCTATACTAATAGAGCCACATGCTCACCGGTTTGCCACATGATGTAGGCCTATGGACTGAACAAGAAACCACCAAAAATTTTAACCAGTCATCGTTCTCACAACACTGAGGACCAGTCATTCGAAATGACTTCTCCATGCATTTTATGCATTGGTAAAAGCACTATGATGAAAAGTGTGATATGTTTTCAGGTATCTCCTATACTAATAGAGCCACATGCTCACCGGTTTGCCACATGATGTAGGCCTATGGACTGAACAAGAAACCACCAAAAATTTTAACCAGTCATCGTTCTCACAACACTGAGGACCAGTCATTCGAAATGACTTCTCCATGCATTTTATGCATTGGTAAAAGCACTATGATGAAAAGTGTGATATGTTTTCAGGTATCTCCTATACTAATAGAGCCACATGCTCACCGGTTTGCCACATGATGTAGGCCTATGGACTGAACAAGAAACCACCAAAAATTTTAACCAGTCATCGTTCTCACAACACTGAGGACCAGTCATTCGAAATGACTTCTCCATGCATTTTATGCATTGGTAAAAGCACTATGATGAAAAGTGTGATATGTTTTCAGGTATCTCCTATACTAATAGAGCCACATGCTCACCGGTTTGCCACATGATGTAGGCCTATGGACTGAACAAGAAACCACCAAAAATTTTAACCAGTCATCGTTCTCACAACACTGAGGACCAGTCATTCGAAATGACTTCTCCATGCATTTTATGCATTGGTAAAAGCACTATGATGAAAAGTGTGATATGTTTTCAGGTATCTCCTATACTAATAGAGCCACATGCTCACCGGTTTGCCACATGATGTAGGCCTATGGACTGAACAAGAAACCACCAAAAATTTTAACCAGTCATCGTTCTCACAACACTGAGGACCAGTCATTCGAAATGACTTCTCCATGCATTTTATGCATTGGTAAAAGCACTATGATGAAAAGTGTGATATGTTTTCAGGTATCTCCTATACTAATAGAGCCACATGCTCACCGGTTTGCCACATGATGTAGGCCTATGGACTGAACAAGAAACCACCAAAAATTTTAACCAGTCATCGTTCTCACAACACTGAGGACCAGTCATTCGAAATGACTTCTCCATGCATTTTATGCATTGGTAAAAGCACTATGATGAAAAGTGTGATATGTTTTCAGGTATCTCCTATACTAATAGAGCCACATGCTCACCGGTTTGCCACATGATGTAGGCCTATGGACTGAACAAGAAACCACCAAAAATTTTAACCAGTCATCGTTCTCACAACACTGAGGACCAGTCATTCGAAATGACTTCTCCATGCATTTTATGCATTGGTAAAAGCACTATGATGAAAAGTGTGATATGTTTTCAGGTATCTCCTATACTAATAGAGCCACATGCTCACCGGTTTGCCACATGATGTAGGCCTATGGACTGAACAAGAAACCACCAAAAATTTTAACCAGTCATCGTTCTCACAACACTGAGGACCAGTCATTCGAAATGACTTCTCCATGCATTTTATGCATTGGTAAAAGCACTATGATGAAAAGTGTGATATGTTTTCAGGTATCTCCTATACTAATAGAGCCACATGCTCACCGGTTTGCCACATGATGTAGGCCTATGGACTGAACAAGAAACCACCAAAAATTTTAACCAGTCATCGTTCTCACAACACTGAGGACCAGTCATTCGAAATGACTTCTCCATGCATTTTATGCATTGGTAAAAGCACTATGATGAAAAGTGTGATATGTTTTCAGGTATCTCCTATACTAATAGAGCCACATGCTCACCGGTTTGCCACATGATGTAGGCCTATGGACTGAACAAGAAACCACCAAAAATTTTAACCAGTCATCGTTCTCACAACACTGAGGACCAGTCATTCGAAATGACTTCTCCATGCATTTTATGCATTGGTAAAAGCACTATGATGAAAAGTGTGATATGTTTTCAGGTATCTCCTATACTAATAGAGCCACATGCTCACCGGTTTGCCACATGATGTAGGCCTATGGACTGAACAAGAAACCACCAAAAATTTTAACCAGTCATCGTTCTCACAACACTGAGGACCAGTCATTCGAAATGACTTCTCCATGCATTTTATGCATTGGTAAAAGCACTATGATGAAAAGTGTGATATGTTTTCAGGTATCTCCTATACTAATAGAGCCACATGCTCACCGGTTTGCCACATGATGTAGGCCTATGGACTGAACAAGAAACCACCAAAAATTTTAACCAGTCATCGTTCTCACAACACTGAGGACCAGTCATTCGAAATGACTTCTCCATGCATTTTATGCATTGGTAAAAGCACTATGATGAAAAGTGTGATATGTTTTCAGGTATCTCCTATACTAATAGAGCCACATGCTCACCGGTTTGCCACATGATGTAGGCCTATGGACTGAACAAGAAACCACCAAAAATTTTAACCAGTCATCGTTCTCACAACACTGAGGACCAGTCATTCGAAATGACTTCTCCATGCATTTTATGCATTGGTAAAAGCACTATGATGAAAAGTGTGATATGTTTTCAGGTATCTCCTATACTAATAGAGCCACATGCTCACCGGTTTGCCACATGATGTAGGCCTATGGACTGAACAAGAAACCACCAAAAATTTTAACCAGTCATCGTTCTCACAACACTGAGGACCAGTCATTCGAAATGACTTCTCCATGCATTTTATGCATTGGTAAAAGCACTATGATGAAAAGTGTGATATGTTTTCAGGTATCTCCTATACTAATAGAGCCACATGCTCACCGGTTTGCCACATGATGTAGGCCTATGGACTGAACAAGAAACCACCAAAAATTTTAACCAGTCATCGTTCTCACAACACTGAGGACCAGTCATTCGAAATGACTTCTCCATGCATTTTATGCATTGGTAAAAGCACTATGATGAAAAGTGTGATATGTTTTCAGGTATCTCCTATACTAATAGAGCCACATGCTCACCGGTTTGCCACATGATGTAGGCCTATGGACTGAACAAGAAACCACCAAAAATTTTAACCAGTCATCGTTCTCACAACACTGAGGACCAGTCATTCGAAATGACTTCTCCATGCATTTTATGCATTGGTAAAAGCACTATGATGAAAAGTGTGATATGTTTTCAGGTATCTCCTATAATAATAGAGCCACATGCTCACCGGTTTGCCACATGATGTAGGCCTATGGACTGAACAAGAAACCACCAAAAATTTTAACCAGTCATCGTTCTCACAACACTGAGGACCAGTCATTCGAAATGACTTCTCCATGCATTTTATGCATTGGTAAAAGCACTATGATGAAAAGTGTGATATGTTTTCAGGTATCTCCTATACTAATAGAGCCACATGCTCACCGGTTTGCCACATGATGTAGGCCTATGGACTGAACAAGAAACCACCAAAAATTTTAACCAGTCATCGTTCTCACAACACTGAGGACCAGTCATTCGAAATGACTTCTCCATGCATTTTATGCATTGGTAAAAGCACTATGATGAAAAGTGTGATATGTTTTCAGGTATCTCCTATACTAATAGAGCCACATGCTCACCGGTTTGCCACATGATGTAGGCCTATGGACTGAACAAGAAACCACCAAAAATTTTAACCAGTCATCGTTCTCACAACACTGAGGACCAGTCATTCGAAATGACTTCTCCATGCATTTTATGCATTGGTAAAAGCACTATGATGAAAAGTGTGATATGTTTTCAGGTATCTCCTATACTAATAGAGCCACATGCTCACCGGTTTGCCACATGATGTAGGCCTATGGACTGAACAAGAAACCACCAAAAATTTTAACCAGTCATCGTTCTCACAACACTGAGGACCAGTCATTCGAAATGACTTCTCCATGCATTTTATGCATTGGTAAAAGCACTATGATGAAAAGTGTGATATGTTTTCAGGTATCTCCTATACTAATAGAGCCACATGCTCACCGGTTTGCCACATGATGTAGGCCTATGGACTGAACAAGAAACCACCAAAAATTTTAACCAGTCATCGTTCTCACAACACTGAGGACCAGTCATTCGAAATGACTTCTCCATGCATTTTATGCATTGGTAAAAGCACTATGATGAAAAGTGTGATATGTTTTCAGGTATCTCCTATACTAATAGAGCCACATGCTCACCGGTTTGCCACATGATGTAGGCCTATGGACTGAACAAGAAACCACCAAAAATTTTAACCAGTCATCGTTCTCACAACACTGAGGACCAGTCATTCGAAATGACTTCTCCATGCATTTTATGCATTGGTAAAAGCACTATGATGAAAAGTGTGATATGTTTTCAGGTATCTCCTATACTAATAGAGCCACATGCTCACCGGTTTGCCACATGATGTAGGCCTATGGACTGAACAAGAAACCACCAAAAATTTTAACCAGTCATCGTTCTCACAACACTGAGGACCAGTCATTCGAAATGACTTCTCCATGCATTTTATGCATTGGTAAAAGCACTATGATGAAAAGTGTGATATGTTTTCAGGTATCTCCTATACTAATAGAGCCACATGCTCACCGGTTTGCCACATGATGTAGGCCTATGGACTGAACAAGAAACCACCAAAAATTTTAACCAGTCATCGTTCTCACAACACTGAGGACCAGTCATTCGAAATGACTTCTCCATGCATTTTATGCATTGGTAAAAGCACTATGATGAAAAGTGTGATATGTTTTCAGGTATCTCCTATACTAATAGAGCCACATGCTCACCGGTTTGCCACATGATGTAGGCCTATGGACTGAACAAGAAACCACCAAAAATTTTAACCAGTCATCGTTCTCACAACACTGAGGACCAGTCATTCGAAATGACTTCTCCATGCATTTTATGCATTGGTAAAAGCACTATGATGAAAAGTGTGATATGTTTTCAGGTATCTCCTATACTAATAGAGCCACATGCTCACCGGTTTGCCACATGATGTAGGCCTATGGACTGAACAAGAAACCACCAAAAATTTTAACCAGTCATCGTTCTCACAACACTGAGGACCAGTCATTCGAAATGACTTCTCCATGCATTTTATGCATTGGTAAAAGCACTATGATGAAAAGTGTGATATGTTTTCAGGTATCTCCTATACTAATAGAGCCACATGCTCACCGGTTTGCCACATGATGTAGGCCTATGGACTGAACAAGAAACCACCAAAAATTTTAACCAGTCATCGTTCTCACAACACTGAGGACCAGTCATTCGAAATGACTTCTCCATGCATTTTATGCATTGGTAAAAGCACTATGATGAAAAGTGTGATATGTTTTCAGGTATCTCCTATACTAATAGAGCCACATGCTCACCGGTTTGCCACATGATGTAGGCCTATGGACTGAACAAGAAACCACCAAAAATTTTAACCAGTCATCGTTCTCACAACACTGAGGACCAGTCATTCGAAATGACTTCTCCATGCATTTTATGCATTGGTAAAAGCACTATGATGAAAAGTGTGATATGTTTTCAGGTATCTCCTATACTAATAGAGCCACATGCTCACCGGTTTGCCACATGATGTAGGCCTATGGACTGAACAAGAAACCACCAAAAATTTTAACCAGTCATCGTTCTCACAACACTGAGGACCAGTCATTCGAAATGACTTCTCCATGCATTTTATGCATTGGTAAAAGCACTATGATGAAAAGTGTGATATGTTTTCAGGTATCTCCTATACTAATAGAGCCACATGCTCACCGGTTTGCCACATGATGTAGGCCTATGGACTGAACAAGAAACCACCAAAAATTTTAACCAGTCATCGTTCTCACAACACTGAGGACCAGTCATTCGAAATGACTTCTCCATGCATTTTATGCATTGGTAAAAGCACTATGATGAAAAGTGTGATATGTTTTCAGGTATCTCCTATACTAATAGAGCCACATGCTCACCGGTTTGCCACATGATGTAGGCCTATGGACTGAACAAGAAACCACCAAAAATTTTAACCAGTCATCGTTCTCACAACACTGAGGACCAGTCATTCGAAATGACTTCTCCATGCATTTTATGCATTGGTAAAAGCACTATGATGAAAAGTGTGATATGTTTTCAGGTATCTCCTATACTAATAGAGCCACATGCTCACCGGTTTGCCACATGATGTAGGCCTATGGACTGAACAAGAAACCACCAAAAATTTTAACCAGTCATCGTTCTCACAACACTGAGGACCAGTCATTCGAAATGACTTCTCCATGCATTTTATGCATTGGTAAAAGCACTATGATGAAAAGTGTGATATGTTTTCAGGTATCTCCTATACTAATAGAGCCACATGCTCACCGGTTTGCCACATGATGTAGGCCTATGGACTGAACAAGAAACCACCAAAAATTTTAACCAGTCATCGTTCTCACAACACTGAGGACCAGTCATTCGAAATGACTTCTCCATGCATTTTATGCATTGGTAAAAGCACTATGATGAAAAGTGTGATATGTTTTCAGGTATCTCCTATACTAATAGAGCCACATGCTCACCGGTTTGCCACATGATGTAGGCCTATGGACTGAACAAGAAACCACCAAAAATTTTAACCAGTCATCGTTCTCACAACACTGAGGACCAGTCATTCGAAATGACTTCTCCATGCATTTTATGCATTGGTAAAAGCACTATGATGAAAAGTGTGATATGTTTTCAGGTATCTCCTATACTAATAGAGCCACATGCTCACCGGTTTGCCACATGATGTAGGCCTATGGACTGAACAAGAAACCACCAAAAATTTTAACCAGTCATCGTTCTCACAACACTGAGGACCAGTCATTCGAAATGACTTCTCCATGCATTTTATGCATTGGTAAAAGCACTATGATGAAAAGTGTGATATGTTTTCAGGTATCTCCTATACTAATAGAGCCACATGCTCACCGGTTTGCCACATGATGTAGGCCTATGGACTGAACAAGAAACCACCAAAAATTTTAACCAGTCATCGTTCTCACAACACTGAGGACCAGTCATTCGAAATGACTTCTCCATGCATTTTATGCATTGGTAAAAGCACTATGATGAAAAGTGTGATATGTTTTCAGGTATCTCCTATACTAATAGAGCCACATGCTCACCGGTTTGCCACATGATGTAGGCCTATGGACTGAACAAGAAACCACCAAAAATTTTAACCAGTCATCGTTCTCACAACACTGAGGACCAGTCATTCGAAATGACTTCTCCATGCATTTTATGCATTGGTAAAAGCACTATGATGAAAAGTGTGATATGTTTTCAGGTATCTCCTATACTAATAGAGCCACATGCTCACCGGTTTGCCACATGATGTAGGCCTATGGACTGAACAAGAAACCACCAAAAATTTTAACCAGTCATCGTTCTCACAACACTGAGGACCAGTCATTCGAAATGACTTCTCCATGCATTTTATGCATTGGTAAAAGCACTATGATGAAAAGTGTGATATGTTTTCAGGTATCTCCTATACTAATAGAGCCACATGCTCACCGGTTTGCCACATGATGTAGGCCTATGGACTGAACAAGAAACCACCAAAAATTTTAACCAGTCATCGTTCTCACAACACTGAGGACCAGTCATTCGAAATGACTTCTCCATGCATTTTATGCATTGGTAAATGCACTATGATGAAAAGTGTGATATGTTTTCAGGTATCTCCTATACTAATAGAGCCACATGCTCACCGGTTTGCCACATGATGTAGGCCTATGGACTGAACAAGAAACCACCAAAAATTTTAACCAGTCATCGTTCTCACAACACTGAGGACCAGTCATTCGAAATGACTTCTCCATGCATTTTATGCATTGGTAAAAGCACTATGATGTGATATGTTTTCAGGTATCTCCTATACTAATAGAGCCACATGCTCACCGGTTTGCCACATGATGTAGGCCTATGGACTGAACAAGAAACCACCAAAAATTTTAACCAGTCATCGTTCTCACAACACTGAGGACCAGTCATTCGAAATGACTTCTCCATGCATTTTATGCATTGGTAAAAGCACTATGATGAAAAGTGTGATATGTTTTCAGGTATCTCCTATACTAATAGAGCCACATGCTCACCGGTTTGCCACATGATGTAGGCCTATGGACTGAACAAGAAACCACCAAAAATTTTAACCAGTCATCGTTCTCACAACACTGAGGACCAGTCATTCGAAATGACTTCTCCATGCATTTTATGCATTGGTAAAAGCACTATGATGAAAAGTGTGATATGTTTTCAGGTATCTCCTATACTAATAGAGCCACATGCTCACCGGTTTGCCACATGATGTAGGCCTATGGACTGAACAAGAAACCACCAAAAATTTTAACCAGTCATCGTTCTCACAACACTGAGGACCAGTCATTCGAAATGACTTCTCCATGCATTTTATGCATTGGTAAAAGCACTATGATGAAAAGTGTGATATGTTTTCAGGTATCTCCTATACTAATAGAGCCACATGCTCACCGGTTTGCCACATGATGTAGGCCTATGGACTGAACAAGAAACCACCAAAAATTTTAACCAGTCATCGTTCTCACAACACTGAGGACCAGTCATTCGAAATGACTTCTCCATGCATTTTATGCATTGGTAAAAGCACTATGATGAAAAGTGTGATATGTTTTCAGGTATCTCCTATACTAATAGAGCCACATGCTCACCGGTTTGCCACATGATGTAGGCCTATGGACTGAACAAGAAACCACCAAAAATTTTAACCAGTCATCGTTCTCACAACACTGAGGACCAGTCATTCGAAATGACTTCTCCATGCATTTTATGCATTGGTAAAAGCACTATGATGAAAAGTGTGATATGTTTTCAGGTATCTCCTATACTAATAGAGCCACATGCTCACCGGTTTGCCACATGATGTAGGCCTATGGACTGAACAAGAAACCACCAAAAATTTTAACCAGTCATCGTTCTCACAACACTGAGGACCAGTCATTCGAAATGACTTCTCCATGCATTTTATGCATTGGTAAAAGCACTATGATGAAAAGTGTGATATGTTTTCAGGTATCTCCTATACTAATAGAGCCACATGCTCACCGGTTTGCCACATGATGTAGGCCTATGGACTGAACAAGAAACCACCAAAAATTTTAACCAGTCATCGTTCTCACAACACTGAGGACCAGTCATTCGAAATGACTTCTCCATGCATTTTATGCATTGGTAAAAGCACTATGATGAAAAGTGTGATATGTTTTCAGGTATCTCCTATACTAATAGAGCCACATGCTCACCGGTTTGCCACATGATGTAGGCCTATGGACTGAACAAGAAACCACCAAAAATTTTAACCAGTCATCGTTCTCACAACACTGAGGACCAGTCATTCGAAATGACTTCTCCATGCATTTTATGCATTGGTAAAAGCACTATGATGAAAAGTGTGATATGTTTTCAGGTATCTCCTATACTAATAGAGCCACATGCTCACCGGTTTGCCACATGATGTAGGCCTATGGACTGAACAAGAAACCACCAAAAATTTTAACCAGTCATCGTTCTCACAACACTGAGGACCAGTCATTCGAAATGACTTCTCCATGCATTTTATGCATTGGTAAAAGCACTATGATGAAAAGTGTGATATGTTTTCAGGTATCTCCTATACTAATAGAGCCACATGCTCACCGGTTTGCCACATGATGTAGGCCTATGGACTGAACAAGAAACCACCAAAAATTTTAACCAGTCATCGTTCTCACAACACTGAGGACCAGTCATTCGAAATGACTTCTCCATGCATTTTATGCATTGGTAAAAGCACTATGATGTGATATGTTTTCAGGTATCTCCTATACTAATAGAGCCACATGCTCACCGGTTTGCCACATGATGTAGGCCTATGGACTGAACAAGAAACCACCAAAAATTTTAACCAGTCATCGTTCTCACAACACTGAGGACCAGTCATTCGAAATGACTTCTCCATGCATTTTATGCATTGGTAAAAGCACTATGATGAAAAGTGTGATATGTTTTCAGGTATCTCCTATACTAATAGAGCCACATGCTCACCGGTTTGCCACATGATGTAGGCCTATGGACTGAACAAGAAACCACCAAAAATTTTAACCAGTCATCGTTCTCACAACACTGAGGACCAGTCATTCGAAATGACTTCTCCATGCATTTTATGCATTGGTAAAAGCACTATGATGTGATATGTTTTCAGGTATCTCCTATACTAATAGAGCCACATGCTCACCGGTTTGCCACATGATGTAGGCCTATGGACTGAACAAGAAACCACCAAAAATTTTAACCAGTCATCGTTCTCACAACACTGAGGACCAGTCATTCGAAATGACTTCTCCATGCATTTTATGCATTGGTAAAAGCACTATGATGAAAAGTGTGATATGTTTTCAGGTATCTCCTATACTAATAGAGCCCTATGCTCATCGGTTTGCCACATGATGTAGGCCTATGGACTGAACAAGAAACCACCAAAAATATTAACCAGTCATCGTTCTCACAACACTGAGGACCAGTCATTCGAAATGACTTCTCCATGCTTTTTATGCATTGGTAAAAGCACTATGATGAAAAGTGTGATATGTTTTCAGGTATCTCCTATACTAATAGAGCCACATGCTCACCGGTTTGCCACATGATGTAGGCCTATGGACTGAACAAGAAACCACCAAAAATTTTAACCAGTCATCGTTCTCACAACACTGAGGACCAGTCATTCGAAATGACTTCTCCATGCATTTTATGCATTGGTAAAAGCACTATGATGAAAAGTGTGATATGTTTTCATGTATCTCCTATACTAATAGAGCCACATGCTCACCGGTTTGCCACATGATGTAGGCCTATGGACTGAACAAGAAACCACCAAAAATTTTAACCAGTCATCGTTCTCACAACACTGAGGACCAGTCATTCGAAATGACTTCTCCATGCATTTTATGCATTGGTAAAAGCACTATGATGAAAAGTGTGATATGTTTTCAGGTATCTCCTATACTAATAGAGCCACATGCTCACCGGTTTGCCACATGATGTAGGCCTATGGACTGAACAAGAAACCACCAAAAATTTTAACCAGTCATTGTTCTCACAACACTGAGGACCAGTCAATCGAAATGACTTCTCCATGCATTTTATGCATTGGTAAAAGCACTATGATGTGATATGTTTTCAGGTATCTCCTATACTAATAGAGCCACATGCTCACCGGTTTGCCACATGATGTAGGCCTATGGACTGAACAAGAAACCACCAAAAATTTTAACCAGTCATCGTTCTCACAACACTGAGGAATAGTCATTCGAAATGACTTCTCCATGCATTTTATGCATTGGTAAAAGCACTATGATGAAAAGTGTGATATGTTTTCAGGTATCTCCTATACTAATAGAGCCACATGCTCACCGGTTTGCCACATGATGTAGGCCTATGGACTGAACAAGAAACCACCAAAAATTTTAACCAGTCATCGTTCTCACAACACTGAGGACCAGTCATTCGAAATGACTTCTCCATGCATTTTATGCATTGGTAAAAGCACTATGATGAAAAGTGTGATATGTTTTCAGGTATCTCCTATACTAATAGAGCCACATGCTCACCGGTTTGCCACATGATGTAGGCCTATGGACTGAACAAGAAACCACCAAAAATTTTAACCAGTCATCGTTCTCACAACACTGAGGACCAGTCATTCGAAATGACTTCTCCATGCATTTTATGCATTGGTAAAAGCACTATGATGAAAAGTGTGATATGTTTTCAGGTATCTCCTATACTAATAGAGCCACATGCTCACCGGTTTGCCACATGATGTAGGCCTATGGACTGAACAAGAAACCACCAAAAATTTTAACCAGTCATCGTTCTCACAACACTGAGGACCAGTCATTCGAAATGACTTCTCCATGCATTTTATGCATGCATTGGTAAAAGCACTATGATGAAAAGTGTGATATGTTTTCAGGTATCTCCTATACTAATAGAGCCACATGCTCACCGGTTTGCCACATGATGTAGGCCTATGGACTGAACAAGAAACCACCAAAAATTTTAACCAGTCATCGTTCTCACAACACTGAGGACCAGTCATTCGAAATGACTTCTCCATGCATTTTATGCATTGGTAAAAGCACTATGATGAAAAGTGTGATATGTTTTCAGGTATCTCCTATACTAATAGAGCCACATGCTCACCGGTTTGCCACATGATGTAGGCCTATGGACTGAACAAGAAACCACCAAAAATTTTAACCAGTCATCGTTCTCACAACACTGAGGACCAGTCATTCGAAATGACTTCTCCATGCATTTTATGCATTGGTAAAAGCACTATGATGAAAAGTGTGATATGTTTTCAGGTATCTCCTATACTAATAGAGCCACATGCTCACCGGTTTGCCACATGATGTAGGCCTATGGACTGAACAAGAAACCACCAAAAATTTTAACCAGTCATCGTTCTCACAACACTGAGGACCAGTCATTCGAAATGACTTCTCCATGCATTTTATGCATTGGTAAAAGCACTATGATGAAAAGTGTGATATGTTTTCAGGTATCTCCTATACTAATAGAGCCACATGCTCACCGGTTTGCCACATGATGTAGGCCTATGGACTGAACAAGAAACCACCAAAAATTTTAACCAGTCATCGTTCTCACAACACTGAGGACCAGTCATTCGAAATGACTTCTCCATGCATTTTATGCATTGGTAAAAGCACTATGATGAAAAGTGTGATATGTTTTCAGGTATCTCCTATACTAATAGAGCCACATGCTCACCGGTTTGCCACATGATGTAGGCCTATGGACTGAACAAGAAACCACCAAAAATTTTAACCAGTCATCGTTCTCACAACACTGAGGACCAGTCATTCGAAATGACTTCTCCATGCATTTTATGCATTGGTAAAAGCACTATGATGAAAAGTGTGATATGTTTTCAGGTATCTCCTATACTAATAGAGCCACATGCTCACCGGTTTGCCACATGATGTAGGCCTATGGACTGAACAAGAAACCACCAAAAATTTTAACCAGTCATCGTTCTCACAACACTGAGGACCAGTCATTCGAAATGACTTCTCCATGCATTTTATGCATTGGTAAAAGCACTATGATGAAAAGTGTGATATGTTTTCAGGTATCTCCTATACTAATAGAGCCACATGCTCACCGGTTTGCCACATGATGTAGGCCTATGGACTGAACAAGAAACCACCAAAAATTTTAACCAGTCATCGTTCTCACAACACTGAGGACCAGTCATTCGAAATGACTTCTCCATGCATTTTATGCATTGGTAAAAGCACTATGATGAAAAGTGTGATATGTTTTCAGGTATCTCCTATACTAATAGAGCCACATGCTCACCGGTTTGCCACATGATGTAGGCCTATGGACTGAACAAGAAACCACCAAAAATTTTAACCAGTCATCGTTCTCACAACACTGAGGACCAGTCATTCGAAATGACTTCTCCATGCATTTTATGCATTGGTAAAAGCACTATGATGAAAAGTGTGATATGTTTTCAGGTATCTCCTATACTAATAGAGCCACATGCTCACCGGTTTGCCACATGATGTAGGCCTATGGACTGAACAAGAAACCACCAAAAATTTTAACCAGTCATCGTTCTCACAACACTGAGGACCAGTCATTCGAAATGACTTCTCCATGCATTTTATGCATTGGTAAAAGCACTATGATGAAAAGTGTGATATGTTTTCAGGTATCTCCTATACTAATAGAGCCACATGCTCACCGGTTTGCCACATGATGTAGGCCTATGGACTGAACAAGAAACCACCAAAAATTTTAACCAGTCATCGTTCTCACAACACTGAGGACCAGTCATTCGAAATGACTTCTCCATGCATTTTATGCATTGGTAAAAGCACTATGATGAAAAGTGTGATATGTTTTCAGGTATCTCCTATACTAATAGAGCCACATGCTCACCGGTTTGCCACATGATGTAGGCCTATGGACTGAACAAGAAACCACCAAAAATTTTAACCAGTCATCGTTCTCACAACACTGAGGACCAGTCATTCGAAATGACTTCTCCATGCATTTTATGCATTGGTAAAAGCACTATGATGAAAAGTGTGATATGTTTTCAGGTATCTCCTATACTAATAGAGCCACATGCTCACCGGTTTGCCACATGATGTAGGCCTATGGACTGAACAAGAAACCACCAAAAATTTTAACCAGTCATCGTTCTCACAACACTGAGGACCAGTCATTCGAAATGACTTCTCCATGCATTTTATGCATTGGTAAAAGCACTATGATGAAAAGTGTGATATGTTTTCAGGTATCTCCTATACTAATAGAGCCACATGCTCACCGGTTTGCCACATGATGTAGGCCTATGGACTGAACAAGAAACCACCAAAAATTTTAACCAGTCATCGTTCTCACAACACTGAGGACCAGTCATTCGAAATGACTTCTCCATGCATTTTATGCATTGGTAAAAGCACTATGATGAAAAGTGTGATATGTTTTCAGGTATCTCCTATACTAATAGAGCCACATGCTCACCGGTTTGCCACATGATGTAGGCCTATGGACTGAACAAGAAACCACCAAAAATTTTAACCAGTCATCGTTCTCACAACACTGAGGACCAGTCATTCGAAATGACTTCTCCATGCATTTTATGCATTGGTAAAAGCACTATGATGAAAAGTGTGATATGTTTTCAGGTATCTCCTATACTAATAGAGCCACATGCTCACCGGTTTGCCACATGATGTAGGCCTATGGACTGAACAAGAAACCACCAAAAATTTTAACCAGTCATCGTTCTCACAACACTGAGGACCAGTCATTCGAAATGACTTCTCCATGCATTTTATGCATTGGTAAAAGCACTATGATGAAAAGTGTGATATGTTTTCAGGTATCTCCTATACTAATAGAGCCACATGCTCACCGGTTTGCCACATGATGTAGGCCTATGGACTGAACAAGAAACCACCAAAAATTTTAACCAGTCATCGTTCTCACAACACTGAGGACCAGTCATTCGAAATGACTTCTCCATGCATTTTATGCATTGGTAAAAGCACTATGATGAAAAGTGTGATATGTTTTCAGGTATCTCCTATACTAATAGAGCCACATGCTCACCGGTTTGCCACATGATGTAGGCCTATGGACTGAACAAGAAACCACCAAAAATTTTAACCAGTCATCGTTCTCACAACACTGAGGACCAGTCATTCGAAATGACTTCTCCATGCATTTTATGCATTGGTAAAAGCACTATGATGAAAAGTGTGATATGTTTTCAGGTATCTCCTATACTAATAGAGCCACATGCTCACCGGTTTGCCACATGATGTAGGCCTATGGACTGAACAAGAAACCACCAAAAATTTTAACCAGTCATCGTTCTCACAACACTGAGGACCAGTCATTCGAAATGACTTCTCCATGCATTTTATGCATTGGTAAAAGCACTATGATGAAAAGTGTGATATGTTTTCAGGTATCTCCTATACTAATAGAGCCACATGCTCACCGGTTTGCCACATGATGTAGGCCTATGGACTGAACAAGAAACCACCAAAAATTTTAACCAGTCATCGTTCTCACAACACTGAGGACCAGTCATTCGAAATGACTTCTCCATGCATTTTATGCATTGGTAAAAGCACTATGATGAAAAGTGTGATATGTTTTCAGGTATCTCCTATACTAATAGAGCCACATGCTCACCGGTTTGCCACATGATGTAGGCCTATGGACTGAACAAGAAACCACCAAAAATTTTAACCAGTCATCGTTCTCACAACACTGAGGACCAGTCATTCGAAATGACTTCTCCATGCATTTTATGCATTGGTAAAAGCACTATGATGAAAAGTGTGATATGTTTTCAGGTATCTCCTATACTAATAGAGCCACATGCTCACCGGTTTGCCACATGATGTAGGCCTATGGACTGAACAAGAAACCACCAAAAATTTTAACCAGTCATCGTTCTCACAACACTGAGGACCAGTCATTCGAAATGACTTCTCCATGCATTTTATGCATTGGTAAAAGCACTATGATGAAAAGTGTGATATGTTTTCAGGTATCTCCTATACTAATAGAGCCACATGCTCACCGGTTTGCCACATGATGTAGGCCTATGGACTGAACAAGAAACCACCAAAAATTTTAACCAGTCATCGTTCTCACAACACTGAGGACCAGTCATTCGAAATGACTTCTCCATGCATTTTATGCATTGGTAAAAGCACTATGATGAAAAGTGTGATATGTTTTCAGGTATCTCCTATACTAATAGAGCCACATGCTCACCGGTTTGCCACATGATGTAGGCCTATGGACTGAACAAGAAACCACCAAAAATTTTAACCAGTCATCGTTCTCACAACACTGAGGACCAGTCATTCGAAATGACTTCTCCATGCATTTTATGCATTGGTAAAAGCACTATGATGAAAAGTGTGATATGTTTTCAGGTATCTCCTATACTAATAGAGCCACATGCTCACCGGTTTGCCACATGATGTAGGCCTATGGACTGAACAAGAAACCACCAAAAATTTTAACCAGTCATCGTTCTCACAACACTGAGGACCAGTCATTCGAAATGACTTCTCCATGCATTTTATGCATTGGTAAAAGCACTATGATGAAAAGTGTGATATGTTTTCAGGTATCTCCTATACTAATAGAGCCACATGCTCACCGGTTTGCCACATGATGTAGGCCTATGGACTGAACAAGAAACCACCAAAAATTTTAACCAGTCATCGTTCTCACAACACTGAGGACCAGTCATTCGAAATGACTTCTCCATGCATTTTATGCATTGGTAAAAGCACTATGATGAAAAGTGTGATATGTTTTCAGGTATCTCCTATACTAATAGAGCCACATGCTCACCGGTTTGCCACATGATGTAGGCCTATGGACTGAACAAGAAACCACCAAAAATTTTAACCAGTCATCGTTCTCACAACACTGAGGACCAGTCATTCGAAATGACTTCTCCATGCATTTTATGCATTGGTAAAAGCACTATGATGAAAAGTGTGATATGTTTTCAGGTATCTCCTATACTAATAGAGCCACATGCTCACCGGTTTGCCACATGATGTAGGCCTATGGACTGAACAAGAAACCACCAAAAATTTTAACCAGTCATCGTTCTCACAACACTGAGGACCAGTCATTCGAAATGACTTCTCCATGCATTTTATGCATTGGTAAAAGCACTATGATGTGATATGTTTTCAGGTATCTCCTATACTAATAGAGCCACATGCTCACCGGTTTGCCACATGATGTAGGCCTATGGACTGAACAAGAAACCACCAAAAATTTTAACCAGTCATCGTTCTCACAACACTGAGGACCAGTCATTCGAAATGACTTCTCCATGCATTTTATGCATTGGTAAAAGCACTATGATGAAAAGTGTGATATGTTTTCAGGTATCTCCTATACTAATAGAGCCACATGCTCACCGGTTTGCCACATGATGTAGGCCTATGGACTGAACAAGAAACCACCAAAAATTTTAACCAGTCATCGTTCTCACAACACTGAGGACCAGTCATTCGAAATGACTTCTCCATGCATTTTATGCATTGGTAAAAGCACTATGATGTGATATGTTTTCAGGTATCTCCTATACTAATAGAGCCACATGCTCACCGGTTTGCCACATGATGTAGGCCTATGGACTGAACAAGAAACCACCAAAAATTTTAACCAGTCATCGTTCTCACAACACTGAGGACCAGTCATTCGAAATGACTTCTCCATGCATTTTATGCATTGGTAAAAGCACTATGATGAAAAGTGTGATATGTTTTCAGGTATCTCCTATACTAATAGAGCCACATGCTCATCGGTTTGCCACATGATGTAGGCCTATGGACTGAACAAGAAACCACCAAAAATATTAACCAGTCATCGTTCTCACAACACTGAGGACCAGTCATTCGAAATGACTTCTCCATGCTTTTTATGCATTGGTAAAAGCACTATGATGAAAAGTGTGATATGTTTTCAGGTATCTCCTATACTAATAGAGCCACATGCTCACCGGTTTGCCACATGATGTAGGCCTATGGACTGAACAAGAAACCACCAAAAATTTTAACCAGTCATCGTTCTCACAACACTGAGGACCAGTCATTCGAAATGACTTCTCCATGCATTTTATGCATTGGTAAAAGCACTATGATGAAAAGTGTGATATGTTTTCATGTATCTCCTATACTAATAGAGCCACATGCTCACCGGTTTGCCACATGATGTAGGCCTATGGACTGAACAAGAAACCACCAAAAATTTTAACCAGTCATCGTTCTCACAACACTGAGGACCAGTCATTCGAAATGACTTCTCCATGCATTTTATGCATTGGTAAAAGCACTATGATGAAAAGTGTGATATGTTTTCAGGTATCTCCTATACTAATAGAGCCACATGCTCACCGGTTTGCCACATGATGTAGGCCTATGGACTGAACAAGAAACCACCAAAAATTTTAACCAGTCATTGTTCTCACAACACTGAGGACCAGTCATTCGAAATGACTTCTCCATGCATTTTATGCATTGGTAAAAGCACTATGATGTGATATGTTTTCAGGTATCTCCTATACTAATAGAGCCACATGCTCACCGGTTTGCCACATGATGTAGGCCTATGGACTGAACAAGAAACCACCAAAAATTTTAACCAGTCATCGTTCTCACAACACTGAGGACCAGTCATTCGAAATGACTTCTCCATGCATTTTATGCATTGGTAAAAGCACTATGATGAAAAGTGTGATATGTTTTCAGGTATCTCCTATACTAATAGAGCCACATGCTCACCGGTTTGCCACATGATGTAGGCCTATGGACTGAACAAGAAACCACCAAAAATTTTAACCAGTCATCGTTCTCACAACACTGAGGACCAGTCATTCGAAATGACTTCTCCATGCATTTTATGCATTGGTAAAAGCACTATGATGAAAAGTGTGATATGTTTTCAGGTATCTCCTATACTAATAGAGCCACATGCTCACCGGTTTGCCACATGATGTAGGCCTATGGACTGAACAAGAAACCACCAAAAATTTTAACCAGTCATCGTTCTCACAACACTGAGGACCAGTCATTCGAAATGACTTCTCCATGCATTTTATGCATTGGTAAAAGCACTATGATGAAAAGTGTGATATGTTTTCAGGTATCTCCTATACTAATAGAGCCACATGCTCACCGGTTTGCCACATGATGTAGGCCTATGGACTGAACAAGAAACCACCAAAAATTTTAACCAGTCATCGTTCTCACAACACTGAGGACCAGTCATTCGAAATGACTTCTCCATGCATTTTATGCATTGGTAAAAGCACTATGATGAAAAGTGTGATATGTTTTCAGGTATCTCCTATACTAATAGAGCCACATGCTCACCGGTTTGCCACATGATGTAGGCCTATGGACTGAACAAGAAACCACCAAAAATTTTAACCAGTCATCGTTCTCACAACACTGAGGACCAGTCATTCGAAATGACTTCTCCATGCATTTTATGCATTGGTAAAAGCACTATGATGAAAAGTGTGATATGTTTTCAGGTATCTCCTATACTAATAGAGCCACATGCTCACCGGTTTGCCACATGATGTAGGCCTATGGACTGAACAAGAAATCACCAAAAATTTTAACCAGTCATCGTTCTCACAACACTGAGGACCAGTCATTCGAAATGACTTCTCCATGCATTTTATGCATTGGTAAAAGCACTATGATGAAAAGTGTGATATGTTTTCAGGTATCTCCTATACTAATAGAGCCACATGCTCACCGGTTTGCCACATGATGTAGGCCTATGGACTGAACAAGAAACCACCAAAAATTTTAACCAGTCATCGTTCTCACAACACTGAGGACCAGTCATTCGAAATGACTTCTCCATGCATTTTATGCATTGGTAAAAGCACTATGATGAAAAGTGTGATATGTTTTCAGGTATCTCCTATACTAATAGAGCCACATGCTCACCGGTTTGCCACATGATGTAGGCCTATGGACTGAACAAGAAACCACCAAAAATTTTAACCAGTCATCGTTCTCACAACACTGAGGACCAGTCATTCGAAATGACTTCTCCATGCATTTTATGCATTGGTAAAAGCACTATGATGAAAAGTGTGATATGTTTTCAGGTATCTCCTATACTAATAGAGCCACATGCTCACCGGTTTGCCACATGATGTAGGCCTATGGACTGAACAAGAAACCACCAAAAATTTTAACCAGTCATCGTTCTCACAACACTGAGAACCAGTCATTCGAAATGACTTCTCCATGCATTTTATGCATTGGTAAAAGCACTATGATGAAAAGTGTGATATGTTTTCAGGTATCTCCTATACTAATAGAGCCACATGCTCACCGGTTTGCCACATGATGTAGGCCTATGGACTGAACAAGAAACCACCAAAAATTTCACTTTTCATCATAGTGCTTTTACCAATGCATAAAATGCATGGAGAAGTCATTTCGAATGACTGGTCCTCAGTGTTGTGAGAACGATGACTGGTTAAAATTTTTGGTGGTTTCTTGTTCAGTCCATAGGCCTACATCATGTGGCAAACCGGTGAGCATGTGGCTCTATTAGTATAGGAGATACCTGAAAACATATCACACTTTTCATCATAGTGCTTTTACCAATGCATAAAATGCATGGAGAAGTCATTTCGAATGACTGGTCCTCAGTGTTGTGAGAACGATGACTGGTTAAAATTTTTGGTGGTTTCTTGTTCAGTCCATAGGCCTACATCATGTGGCAAACCGGTGAGCATGTGGCTCTATTAGTATAGGAGATACCTGAAAACATATCACACTTTTCATCATAGTGCTTTTACCAATGCATAAAATGCATGGAGAAGTCATTTCGAATGACTGGTCCTCAGTGTTGTGAGAACGATGACTGGTTAAAATTTTTGGTGGTTTCTTGTTCAGTCCATAGGCCTACATCATGTGGCAAACCGGTGAGCATGTGGCTCTATTAGTATAGGAGATACCTGAAAACATATCACACTTTTCATCATAGTGCTTTTACCAATGCATAAAATGCATGGAGAAGTCATTTCGAATGACTGGTCCTCAGTGTTGTGAGAACGATGACTGGTTAAAATTTTTGGTGGTTTCTTGTTCAGTCCATAGGCCTACATCATGTGGCAAACCGGTGAGCATGTGGCTCTATTAGTATAGGAGATACCTGAAAACATATCACACTTTTCATCATAGTGCTTTTACCAATGCATAAAATGCATGGAGAAGTCATTTCGAATGACTGGTCCTCAGTGTTGTGAGAACGATGACTGGTTAAAATTTTTGGTGGTTTCTTGTTCAGTCCATAGGCCTACATCATGTGGCAAACCGGTGAGCATGTGGCTCTATTAGTATAGGAGATACCTGAAAACATATCACACTTTTCATCATAGTGCTTTTACCAATGCATAAAATGCATGGAGAAGTCATTTCGAATGACTGGTCCTCAGTGTTGTGAGAACGATGACTGGTTAAAATTTTTGGTGGTTTCTTGTTCAGTCCATAGGCCTACATCATGTGGCAAACCGGTGAGCATGTGGCTCTATTAGTATAGGAGATACCTGAAAACATATCACACTTTTCATCATAGTGCTTTTACCAATGCATAAAATGCATGGAGAAGTCATTTCGAATGACTGGTCCTCAGTGTTGTGAGAACGATGACTGGTTAAAATTTTTGGTGGTTTCTTGTTCAGTCCATAGGCCTACATCATGTGGCAAACCGGTGAGCATGTGGCTCTATTAGTATAGGAGATACCTGAAAACATATCACACTTTTCATCATAGTGCTTTTACCAATGCATAAAATGCATGGAGAAGTCATTTCGAATGACTGGTCCTCAGTGTTGTGAGAACGATGACTGGTTAAAATTTTTGGTGGTTTCTTGTTCAGTCCATAGGCCTACATCATGTGGCAAACCGGTGAGCATGTGGCTCTATTAGTATAGGAGATACCTGAAAACATATCACACTTTTCATCATAGTGCTTTTACCAATGCATAAAATGCATGGAGAAGTCATTTCGAATGACTGGTCCTCAGTGTTGTGAGAACGATGACTGGTTAAAATTTTTGGTGGTTTCTTGTTCAGTCCATAGGCCTACATCATGTGGCAAACCGGTGAGCATGTGGCTCTATTAGTATAGGAGATACCTGAAAACATATCACACTTTTCATCATAGTGCTTTTACCAATGCATAAAATGCATGGAGAAGTCATTTCGAATGACTGGTCCTCAGTGTTGTGAGAACGATGACTGGTTAAAATTTTTGGTGGTTTCTTGTTCAGTCCATAGGCCTACATCATGTGGCAAACCGGTGAGCATGTGGCTCTATTAGTATAGGAGATACCTGAAAACATATCACACTTTTCATCATAGTGCTTTTACCAATGCATAAAATGCATGGAGAAGTCATTTCGAATGACTGGTCCTCAGTGTTGTGAGAACGATGACTGGTTAAAATTTTTGGTGGTTTCTTGTTCAGTCCATAGGCCTACATCATGTGGCAAACCGGTGAGCATGTGGCTCTATTAGTATAGGAGATACCTGAAAACATATCACACTTTTCATCATAGTGCTTTTACCAATGCATAAAATGCATGGAGAAGTCATTTCGAATGACTGGTCCTCAGTGTTGTGAGAACGATGACTGGTTAAAATTTTTGGTGGTTTCTTGTTCAGTCCATAGGCCTACATCATGTGGCAAACCGGTGAGCATGTGGCTCTATTAGTATAGGAGATACCTGAAAACATATCACACTTTTCATCATAGTGCTTTTACCAATGCATAAAATGCATGGAGAAGTCATTTCGAATGACTGGTCCTCAGTGTTGTGAGAACGATGACTGGTTAAAATTTTTGGTGGTTTCTTGTTCAGTCCATAGGCCTACATCATGTGGCAAACCGGTGAGCATGTGGCTCTATTAGTATAGGAGATACCTGAAAACATATCACACTTTTCATCATAGTGCTTTTACCAATGCATAAAATGCATGGAGAAGTCATTTCGAATGACTGGTCCTCAGTGTTGTGAGAACGATGACTGGTTAAAATTTTTGGTGGTTTCTTGTTCAGTCCATAGGCCTACATCATGTGGCAAACCGGTGAGCATGTGGCTCTATTAGTATAGGAGATACCTGAAAACATATCACACTTTTCATCATAGTGCTTTTACCAATGCATAAAATGCATGGAGAAGTCATTTCGAATGACTGGTCCTCAGTGTTGTGAGAACGATGACTGGTTAAAATTTTTGGTGGTTTCTTGTTCAGTCCATAGGCCTACATCATGTGGCAAACCGGTGAGCATGTGGCTCTATTAGTATAGGAGATACCTGAAAACATATCACACTTTTCATCATAGTGCTTTTACCAATGCATAAAATGCATGGAGAAGTCATTTCGAATGACTGGTCCTCAGTGTTGTGAGAACGATGACTGGTTAAAATTTTTGGTGGTTTCTTGTTCAGTCCATAGGCCTACATCATGTGGCAAACCGGTGAGCATGTGGCTCTATTAGTATAGGAGATACCTGAAAACATATCACACTTTTCATCATAGTGCTTTTACCAATGCATAAAATGCATGGAGAAGTCATTTCGAATGACTGGTCCTCAGTGTTGTGAGAACGATGACTGGTTAAAATTTTTGGTGGTTTCTTGTTCAGTCCATAGGCCTACATCATGTGGCAAACCGGTGAGCATGTGGCTCTATTAGTATAGGAGATACCTGAAAACATATCACACTTTTCATCATAGTGCTTTTACCAATGCATAAAATGCATGGAGAAGTCATTTCGAATGACTGGTCCTCAGTGTTGTGAGAACGATGACTGGTTAAAATTTTTGGTGGTTTCTTGTTCAGTCCATAGGCCTACATCATGTGGCAAACCGGTGAGCATGTGGCTCTATTAGTATAGGAGATACCTGAAAACATATCACACTTTTCATCATAGTGCTTTTACCAATGCATAAAATGCATGGAGAAGTCATTTCGAATGACTGGTCCTCAGTGTTGTGAGAACGATGACTGGTTAAAATTTTTGGTGGTTTCTTGTTCAGTCCATAGGCCTACATCATGTGGCAAACCGGTGAGCATGTGGCTCTATTAGTATAGGAGATACCTGAAAACATATCACACTTTTCATCATAGTGCTTTTACCAATGCATAAAATGCATGGAGAAGTCATTTCGAATGACTGGTCCTCAGTGTTGTGAGAACGATGACTGGTTAAAATTTTTGGTGGTTTCTTGTTCAGTCCATAGGCCTACATCATGTGGCAAACCGGTGAGCATGTGGCTCTATTAGTATAGGAGATACCTGAAAACATATCACACTTTTCATCATAGTGCTTTTACCAATGCATAAAATGCATGGAGAAGTCATTTCGAATGACTGGTCCTCAGTGTTGTGAGAACGATGACTGGTTAAAATTTTTGGTGGTTTCTTGTTCAGTCCATAGGCCTACATCATGTGGCAAACCGGTGAGCATGTGGCTCTATTAGTATAGGAGATACCTGAAAACATATCACACTTTTCATCATAGTGCTTTTACCAATGCATAAAATGCATGGAGAAGTCATTTCGAATGACTGGTCCTCAGTGTTGTGAGAACGATGACTGGTTAAAATTTTTGGTGGTTTCTTGTTCAGTCCATAGGCCTACATCATGTGGCAAACCGGTGAGCATGTGGCTCTATTAGTATAGGAGATACCTGAAAACATATCACACTTTTCATCATAGTGCTTTTACCAATGCATAAAATGCATGGAGAAGTCATTTCGAATGACTGGTCCTCAGTGTTGTGAGAACGATGACTGGTTAAAATTTTTGGTGGTTTCTTGTTCAGTTCATAGGCCTACATCATGTGGCAAACCGGTGAGCATGTGGCTCTATTAGTATAGGAGATACCTGAAAACATATCACACTTTTCATCATAGTGCTTTTACCAATGCATAAAATGCATGGAGAAGTCATTTCGAATGACTGGTCCTCAGTGTTGTGAGAACGATGACTGGTTAAA